>NW_018253210.1:303774-306226 GCF_001263595.1 Phalaenopsis equestris
GGATGAGCCTTATTTATATAAACAATGTAAGGATCTTATTATGAGATGTGTACCTTATGAAGAAACTTAGCTGATCATTAAAAAATGTCATGATTCTGAATTTGGAGAACATTTTGGGATTGATAAAACTGCTTATGAAATTTTACAAGCTGGATTTTATTGGCCTACCATATTTAAAGATGTTTATAGATATATAAAAATTGGTGATCAATGTCAACGAGTAGGCAATATATCTAGAAGAAATGAAATGCCTCTAAATTTCATATTGGAAGTTGAGATCTTTGACGTTTGGGGATTAGATTTTATTGGAAGTTGAGATCATTGACGTTTGGGGATTAGATTTTATGGGACCGTTTATTCCTACATTTAGGAACTTATATATAGTAATTGTAGTGGACTACGTTTCTAAGTGGATTGAAGCACAAGATTTACCTCATTGTGACGCTAAAAGTGTTTCAAGATGTTTGATGAAAAATATTTTCACTAGATACGGAATGCCTAGAATGATTATCACTGACGAAGGATCCCATTTTAAGAATAAATATATTCAGAGATTGGCAGAAAAGTTTAATATTATTCACAGAATCTTTACAGCTTATCACTCTCAAACCAGTGGGTTAGTTGAAGTTTCTAATAGAGAGATTAAACAAATACTTAAAAAGACTGTAAACCCTAGTAGAATAGATTGGTCCAATAGATTGGATACTGCATTATGAGCTTACAAGACTGCTTATAAAACTCCTATTGGAATGACTCCTTACAGACTGATTTTTGGAAAGACTTGTCACTTACCAGTAGAATTGGAGCATAAGGCATATTGAGCGATTAAAGAATTCAATTATAATTTGAAAGATGCTGGTAAAAAGAGATTGTTACAATTAAATGAATTGGAAGAATTAAGAAATGAGTCTTATGATAACGACAAAATTTATAAAGAAAAATTAAAGTTATGGCATGATCGAAAGATTAACCAAAAGCACTTGGAACCAGGATAAGAAGTTGTACTTTACAACACTAGGTTTAAATTATTTCCTGGAAAATTGAAGTCTCGTTGGTTAGGGCCATTTACTGTGACTCAAGTTTATACTTACGGAGCTATTAAAATTAAAGATCAGAAATTGGGAAATTGATTTAAAGTAAATGCTCATAGATTAAAACCATATTATGAGGGTAAAAGACCAAATTTTAAATAGATTTTAATGATCAGTCAACCTGAATAACACCTGAATAGGTCGTGCTGACGACGTTAAACCAAGCACTTTATGGGAGGCAACCCATATTTATCTTTATTTTTATAGTAATTATAGTAGTTTTTATTTGAGATTATCGCTAGTTTATGGTAGTATTAAGCTCTACTATTCTTATTGACCTTTGAAACATCTTAATAATTGGATCCATGAAGAAAAATTGGAATGTATTCGGACCAGAGCGAAACTGTGAAAATTTTTTCTTGGGTGCCCTTGACGCCGCCGACGGCGAGTTTTTCTCGAGAGTCTAGACAAAATTAATACAAAGGCGCGCCGACATCCAAGCGCGCCGACGGCGTCCTCGACCCCGCTGACGGCGAGACCGGTAAGATGAAGGTTTCTTATGTTCGAATGGCAGTTTTTGACAATTTTTGGGCGGGAATTGTCTTTTTAAACTCTAAAATTTGAATTTTAATTCATATTTTCCCTCCAAAAATGAAGTGAAACTCTACCAATTCCATTTGCATGGCGTCTAATTCCCCTGATAATCCCAGAATGCGAGTTTTCAATCGACGGAAGTTTATTAGTGCGGAAGCGCAGTGAATCTTCAACAAGTTGCTGACGAAGAAAAGACTAATCAAAGAACGAGGATTCGTGAATCGCGGATTGAATAATCCCACAATGGATATTTAAGAAATGATAGTGCGGAGAAGATGGGAAGTGTTGTGCTACACTACTGCCGCCGTGGTGGTTCCTGTGGTGAAAGAATTTTATGCAAATTTGCATTGAATCAACCAAGGAGTTGTTTATGTGCGAGGAAGATGGATCACTTTCACTCCTGCATGGATCAACGAAATATATATGATAGAGACTGTTCCTGTCTGCCAAAGATGAATGAGATTTGCTAGTATTTAACGGAGGAAACTGACGATTGGGAAACAAGAGAAAACTGGTATGTTAGTTTTTCTGCAACACTCCTGAATCCCGTTTCTAAACATTGGCACTTTTCATTTCTGCAAAATTGTTACCGACAATGAAGATCGATAAAGTTTCTAAAGAAAGTTCCATTTTGAATTACTGCATCCAAGGGGGACTGCCGATCGACGTTGGATCTATAATTGTGAAGTTGGTTTTGGGCCTGATCGTTCATGGATCAACTTATGGGCTTGGACACCCCTCCACAATTTTCTCACTTTGCAGTCAGTTCCAAGTATCCTATGAGAATTGGGAAAAAGTCCTGCTGCCTTGGAAGCCTTTGGATCCAA
>NW_018253210.1:307017-307825 GCF_001263595.1 Phalaenopsis equestris
GCTTGAAAGATCTTGGATTGGGAGGCAATTTCAAGGCTTTTTGACACCGGATTTGATCATCTTTAGGTAAGAGCTTCACTCCAAGCTAAGAACATTTGATTTTCACCATGAATTTCTCCCACATTGAGAAGATCCAAAAAATTTAGGAATGTGAAGTAAATTTGGGAAGATATTCATGGATCTTATTGTTGAACTCTTAGAATTACTATTGGAAGCCATGATTTACATATTTGAAGTAATTTTTGAACTTTTTCTATAATTTGATTAGATTGAAATGGCTCCATGAAAAAAGAGAAGAGTTGAGTTCGACGAGTCTCGCTTCATCAATACGATGACTCAGAAAAAATTTACCTCCATATTTAAAGGAAAGAAGTGCATACAAGATCGAGTTTTTGAAAATTCAGGAGGAGAAATCGAATGAGTTATTGCAGAGCGGAGGTGGGAAAACTTTTGTTACACCACCAATAAAGCGGATGCAAATGTTGTGAAGGAGTTTTACGCCAATGTGATTTATTCTGAGGATAGACGTTCAAGTGTGTGGATTCCCTGTTGAGTTTACTGCAGCCCGCGTCAACACTTTTTATGAAATCCCAGACTCCTATAGCAGCCACTATGAATCCTTTAGTACAATGGAAGGCCCCCTCAATGATGTGATCAACTTTCTCACTGATGGGAAGGGAACATGGAAGATAAAATAGCGAGAACGGGTAAATTTTTCTGCTTCCATGATGAATGCCACCTCTAAGGCGTGGCACGGTTTCATTTCCTCTACTCTGTTACTGTCGGCACTATTTTTGGTGTGGGGTTT
>NW_018253211.1:0-1700 GCF_001263595.1 Phalaenopsis equestris
AGTTCAAGAATGGGGACGTAACAATCCCGGAAGAAGATTTGAAAGAAACATGAAAAAGGTTCTATCAATATGATTTCGGTCGATCTGTTTGTTCTAACCCATTCCTATGCAACTGCCAACGAATGAAATGTTTGTTGGCTACTATTGTATTAATATTTTTGTTTGAATGGAAAATTAGCATGATCAATGTTAGTCTATCCCATCCCTCCCACTGCAATTAATGAAAAGAAATAGTTTGTCGTTGTTCAGAATTGTGCAAAATTTAAAAAAAACTGACCACCTCGAAGAAAATTTGGATGTTTTGATAAGACTATGACTTCAGGGGATAATGAAATTAATGCCCTAATATCTGAGTCATTCCTAATATCTGAGCCATCTACTTTAAAGAATTCGGACTGAGTCCTAAGTTGATTTCAAAATAAGATAGTGTGGTTGAAATACGAATAGTTGACTCGGGATATTACGAGCATTTTAATTTCCTCCCACGTGACTGGGTCCTGACTTTCAAACGAGTTATAATATCCCAGAATTCGACTTAAGAAACATTTGAGGATTATTAGTCAGGGGAATTTGGACATTCAAAATCCTTAACATACATTCCACCAGATATAGTAATTCTCAGAAAGCAAAGGGAGCAAAAAAAATTATTGTGTGAAAATTCTCCGAGAAGAAGCTTGAGGTGAGCTTATAATAAAAAATTGGTGTCTGAATTAAGACATTCAAAATCTTTAAATAATTCTCTACCAGATATAGTAATTCTCAATAAAAAAAAGAGAAGAAAAGGGGACTAAAAAAAAGAAAAAAAAATCAAATAAAAGGAAAGTCTCCCTGAGAAGAAGCTTGAGGTGGACGTATAATGAAAAGTTGGTGTCTGAGTTCCCCCTGATTAATGAAACTTAAAATGCTCTCTTAAGGAAATTCTTCTGATATTATATTTAAGGAAAAGTTCAACGATCTTAAGTATTTTGGTCGGTTATTAATTGACTCAGAAATATCTTTAGAAAATGAAAAATTTTTTGATCACACGACCAAAATTCTGAAATCTGCTTAGGTTCAAAACGAAAGAATTAAAGAAATGATGATGATATTAGCAATTAATGGAAATTCAAACTTGCAGTCATATCCTTCAGTTTCCAGCAAATACAACTCCAACTTCAACTCGAAGAACGTTAGAAAGATTTCTCAAAGACAACTTCAACAACCTTTACAAAATCTGCAATAAATCAAATGATGACTGCTACAAACAAAGCTACGAACTTGCGGCCTCTTCAATCGCGGTATCTGTAAAAATAACGCAACTGTTATGTGTACTTAAAAGAATATAGTTCTGATGGTACCTTAAGGATGGACTATTTTCTACACTTGTCATTTGTCAGTGGATGATAATTCAAGCAGTACTGTGCCCCATGTTTCAGAGACAAAGACTCATTCTTAGAAGCTCAGACGTCGTGCTTGTCTAAAACTGGGTCCAAATCCTAACAAAAAGAAAAGAAAATGATGAATTTCTCGAGTTCGAGCGTAGCGCAACTACCTTGGTCTACACCAGTTTTCTTCATATCCCCGCGGTATTTCACATTCTGCACAAAATCTTACCAAGTTTCACAATTTTTTCCTCACCAGTGTCAATCTTCATAAATTCTACTAGTTTCACACGAATTCGAAACACGATATTTTAGAGGATGAGGATTTCACATCCGATT
>NW_018253212.1:0-1983 GCF_001263595.1 Phalaenopsis equestris
TCTGGTGCATCTATTGTCTGTTTAAGTGGATCTCAGCCCAATCCTGTTGATCCTCTTTTGAGTTTATTCCAAAATTTTCAGTCTTTTTTTAATTGATCCCATTTGTTTTTAAGTTTCATCCGATCGTAATTCCTGCCGGTGAATTCCTTGAATTTAACGATTAGATTCTGTCAATCTTCTTTAATGAAATAGGTGGTCGGCTTATTACCTAACTCGACTTCCCTCACACAAAGATCACAAAAATGTCAAGGTGGTCTCTTTATCCTACATCGCCGATGATCCAAATTCTTTAGATTTACTCATTTTGACTGTGAGATGAACAAGCTAGCATGAAATTAATGGTGCTCAACAGAAAAATTGTATGTACAATAATATTTTTGTTAGAAGGAAAGCATAATTATTATTCAGAGATGAGTCATTTGAAATGAGTCATTTGAACATATAAACTGCAATTCATACTTCTGTATTATCTCTATTGAAGATTGAAAATCCTCACTCACAATAAACAATGGTCGAAAACATAATTTCAATTGGTAATAAATACTAAACTTATACTAGATAATCAATTCTAAACTTGAATTGAACCAAACCAACCCAAATATGCAGTCAAAACAAAACTACACCAAACATCCGATTCAAGCTTCATTTGATATTGTTATCTTCTGTTGTATTATATTGCATTGTGAAGTGCTGTACGCATTTGTAAATTAGAAAGTTCTTAGCATAAAATTGCCCTTCCAAGAAGCAACATAAAATATCAATTTAAGAAAATGCTTCCATATACATCTGTAAACTGAGCAAATGATAAATACTCCATTTAGATCTTGCCATATGAGATTGCATGTACATCGGGATAAAGATTGATGATGTTTCAAATTTTTCATAGCCACAACAACAAAAAGAAATCCCCCACATTCACAAAAATCATAGATCAAGCATATAATATGTTAAAAAATAAGTTAAAATTACAGATCAAGCATATGAAATACAATCCAACTGTAACGTGAAGAGATCACCCTGGGATCTAAAATCCAGAACTATAACCGAAGGAGAAAGCGAGCGAGAACAATTCCAAACAGTGAAATCACGTCCATACTCACAGAAAAAAATGTATCTGTAATCCAGAGACATAACTGAAGGAGAAAGAGAGCGAGAACAATTCCAAAAGGTGAAATCACCTCCATATTCACAAAAAAAAATTGATCTACATTTTCACAATAAACATTCATCAACCCTAAACTGGATCTACTAAACAACTTCATATTCACCGATAATTTCCACAGAAGGAACGTTCAGGAGAAACAGGGAGGAGCGCAGAAATGGGGGAGAGGAGGGAAGAGCACAGGGAGGAGAATATATATGCAGAGCGACTTCGGCCAAGGAGGCGGAGAGTAGCGCGGAAAGAATCTTTCGAACGAGCATACCCGAAAAGAAGAGATGCGGGACTGTTTCGAGGGCAGGGGAGTAAAACCTAGGAGTCCAAACGCGGATCGTGGGGATACAACGTGTAATACAAATATAAAAACACCGTTTTCAGATACGCGGTTCCACCGCGAGAAACAAACACGAAGGCGGCGCTTTCAAAACGTCGCTGCACCTATAAACTACCCTAAACGGGCCCTTAGACATCTCGGTTCTATTGTTCAAAGCGATGGTGATATAGATGGGGATGTTAATAGTAGAATTCAAGTTGGTTGGTTGAGGTGGAGGAATGCTTCGGGCTTTTTGTGTGATAGAAAAATACCATTTAGACTGAAAGGAAAATTTTATAAGATGGTGGCGAGACCTGCAATGCTCTATGGCGTTGAATGTTGGCCTTTAAAAGAGAAGCATAATACTAATTTAAGTGTTGTTGAGATGAGAATGATTAGGTGGATGAGTGGCTTTACACTTAGAGACAAAATGCGAAATCATTATATGTGTGATAGGGTTGGTGTAGCTTCAGTTGCAGACAAAATTAAAGATAGTCGTTTTAGATGGTTT
>NW_018253213.1:0-3895 GCF_001263595.1 Phalaenopsis equestris
TCTTGGTGGGTCCTTAGGAGTTTAATTAAGGAAGATGTTGCCAAGCGAAACATATAAAGTTTAGTAGATCTCCAAGGTACCCGAGAGATCTAGAGAAAGAAGCAGGTCCATGCTACTCTCTTGCTACTTGGTGGAAAATCCTGAGTTCTCTTAAACTTATTATGTTGCTTAATAATTAATCTTGTAAATTCCTTTAGTGCTCAGTAAGCATTGATGTCTCAATTATCCCTAAGAGTAAGGTAATTATCATCTGTAATTTAATTTTGAAAATTATGTGGGTGAAGACTCTTAAAGAGGCAAGTTAGTGTTATTGGAACACTTAACTAAATTTTGGTTCTAATTAGGCTTGTAGTGTTTGAAAAATGTTCTAATTTTAATTGAGTTTGTTTTTCTAATCCTCATTTAATCAGCCTTTATTTAGCCTAAGTCACTACTAAGCCCTTAAGACCTAAGTAAGTGCCTTAATTAATTTTGAAAAGGTTAATTTTTAGGTGGTCATGATTCATGATTTGAATTTTATTTGAAATTCAAAATAGGGGTATTAAATTGATTGATTGTTAACTTCAAAAGTCATACCCATAGGTCCTGGGTTCATCTTATTTTAATAAACTTTCAAATTTAGAAATTTATTAACTTATCTTTTCAATTTGGAAAGTTATGTTGGTTTCTACCAATTAACCTCTTGTGTTTCAAACATCTGAATTAAGATCAGAGGTTACCCATTTCCCTCCTTGAATTAAGCCTAAATGTTAATTTAGGCTAAATTTCTAAAATTACATATTTGCCCCTAAGGCTCTAACACTTCATAATTTACCAAATTTAATCCAAATGACTTTGAAATTTTTATCCTACCTCATTCATGGATCAATTAAGACATCAGAAGAAAAAAGTGATTTTTCAAAATTTAATTTAATTTATATAATTATTGCCATGCAAAAATAGTATTTCTTAGAGAAAATTCCTAACTTGACCAAGGTAAACCCTATTCCCTTGAAATTTTTATTGGAGGTATACCTAGACCAAAGAAGCCCTTAGACCAAATTTCATGATTTTTTTAATTTTATTTGAATTTTAAGAATTATTTTAAGTTTTTGGGGTATTTATTAAATAAAAAATATTTTAAATGAAGAAAATTAAGTTTTATATTTTTTAGAAAAGTCCTCCTAAGGTCATAGAACTTGAAGGAGAAGATTTTCTATTTTCTTGAATTTAATTTGATTTACTGGACTTATTTTTAGTGAAAACTCATTTTTAGCCTTTAAAAATCATTTTTTAGCTTTGAAATTCAGTTTCTTTATTTAGAAAATCAGAAAAAATATTCTAATTATTCTTAAGTACATAAGAAACAATTTAGAACATTTTCATGAGTTATATTATTTTTGTGATTTTTAGAGATTTTTAATTATTTAAAAATTTAAAATAGGCTAAAAATCAAGTTTTTATTTTAATTAATATTTCAGTTTTAGAAAATACCCTTGGTCACAGAGAACTCAAAAAACTAAGTTTTATAATTTTTCAAGTTATATTTTAATTATTAAAAATCATTTTAATGCCAAAAATGTTAATTAACTTGAAAAATTAATTTAAGTTATCAAATGAACCTAAAGTGCTTTGAAATTTTTATGGTGAGTTCTCTGGATCCTAAAAAACAATGAAAATTAAAAATCAAGTCATTTTGTTGTTTATATTTTTCCAAATTAATTATTTTAGTGTTTTAGGGTTTATGAAGATTAGGTTTATTTTGAATGAGTTGACCCATGAAAAATTTTCCCAAGGGTTCTCTAATCATCATAAACCTTCCAAAATTATATTAGATTTTTCTAAGCAACAAGCTAATTTCCATGATTAATTTAAGCAAAAAATGCATATAAACTTGAAAAATATGATTCTCTGTTTAGGGACCTTCTCTAACTTTGGAAAAATCAGGGAATGTTCCCTAAGATACGGGTAACAACATGCTAAAATTTCAAGCCATAGTGATTTGCCTACATGCATGGAGAATCAAAAGATTCCTAACACTAATTAATTTCTAAAAAAACCAAACATGCATCAAATGAACACAAAAATTAATCCACATTGTTGTCCTCTATTCATTGAACAAAAGGGTATTTTTATTTTATTTTATTTATATTTATATACCAAGATATACATTTTTTAAGTTAGGGGTCATTTTCTGAATTAATTAAATCCCTATTTAACTATTTAAACGCGCGGCGCCACCTCAACCTACGGCGGCTCCGAAGCTCCACGCGGCGCGCTCCCATTCCATGTTGCCATCCACCTCAGTGCTGACTCAGCCGGCTGCTTATTTTCTAAAGCGCTATCCGAATTGATCTTGTTCGTTCATCCAATACACGCGCGATCGAATGACGCTCCGTCATCGTCCTTTAAAGCCTAGCCCGAGAACCGTCCATCTTCTAGCCTTAAGATCTCTCTCATTTCTTAACCAAATTAAGTGAATTTTTTTTAAAATGCTCATATAGACTAAAGGAACATATCCATATGGTTATGTTGCCATGAAATCAATTCAAAACAAATGGAGAGTTCAAACAGGCTTGGGAGGAAGAGAAGTTTTATACCTTTTCTCTGAGAAGTGAAGCTTCGATCAGAGAGTCTTGGCACATTTGCTGGGGTCCAAATAGGCTAAAGGTTGAGCCTCTAGTCTTGGTGTAAGTCCTATGTGTGATTTTGATCAAACCCAATTTCAGGCGTTGGTCTAAATCTATTGTAGAGGCTATTTCAGAGGGGGATTTTGTGGGGCTTTGGCTTCTTTCTCGGTTGTGAAGGTGTGGGCGTAAGTAATTGAAGTTTGGTGGATTGTGGAAGTGTAATGAGCTCTTTCCTAGTTTTTGGCAGAGGTTTGAGCTCAAAATTGAGTTTCCACAGTGGAATTCAGTGCAGGAAGAGGGTTGGATTGCACTGAGGGGATCTCAGAGAAGCACTGTGAGAAGTTTGGGTCTCTCTCTCTAGGAAATTTTCAGCACACCTCCCATGGCCGTGGAGGTTAGTTTTTATAAATATGGCCATGGGGGGGCCCTCAGGGCAAATATTTGGGATATTTGGGTGCATTGTGGTGCTTACGTGGAGGGCAGAGGAGCTCTACAATTTGATTTGGCTGAGCTGGAATCTGGGTTTGATTTGGGTGAAGTTCTATAGGGGTGGCTCTCAGTTTTGAGCTTTTCTAGTGACTAGGCTAGCCAGCCATAGTAGGGGGAGGTGGCTAGGTGCTCAGGGCATCCAGGGGAATCTGTCAAAGCAACTTAATGCAATGAGGTTTAATTTTGGTAAGGGTATCCTAAGAATGTGCATTTTTGGAAATAAAATCTCTTAATTTAAGGGAATTTTGGTCCATGGATTAGTTTAGGTGGTTAGATGAGTTTTTGCTCAGGCTTAGGGTCTAACTAATGGCTGAGGTGGAGTTAATTTGATGACTTTGGGGTGGTTAGGTCATCCTTAATGCATAGGTTCAATGTGGGTTCAAGTGATCAAAGTTTGGGTTTGGGCTAGGTTATCAATGTCAACTGACCCAATTGGTTGAAGTGATTTTGAGTTCAATTGGTCTGTCAATTTGAGGGATTTTTGAAATTTGGTCAATTTGGGCATGTTAGGCTAGACATGGGTCTAAGTTGGGCTAGCCTTAGGTTAAGTCCAAATTTAATGGTTCAAATGATCAAGGGAGATGTTGTGAAGATTTTATATGAAGGGATAGAGAGGAAATCTTGGGGATAAGGCTCTAAATTTGGTGAGATTTTGAGACAAGGCCAATTTGGGACAAATTAGGGGCTTTTGGAATTAGGTTGAAATCAAATGAGTTTGAGGTCTCACCAAGGCAAATTGAAGATTAATTTTTATGTATGGGAATTTTATGAAGATTTTCCAACACAAATTGTGGCCA
>NW_018253214.1:0-1244 GCF_001263595.1 Phalaenopsis equestris
TTTACAGCGTCGTCTTTCCTGTACTTCCAAGGTGTAGCTTTGATGTTAATACAAACGTGCATGCTAAACAGCAATGTCACCTTGCATGTAAACTAAAATTATCAGGATAGCCACAAAACCAAAACCAAATCCAAAACTATAATAAATCATGATAAAATTCACCGCCACAACATTCAAAATATAAAACAACTTAAAATTTAATCACAAACATCACACAAAACAACAACTACAACTAAATTAAGACGTCTCTATCGGATGATCGAGAACCCCTCAGAGGTGGTAACCTATGGTTGCTAACAAGGCTTCCCACAGTCTAAATGAAATTATGGAACTCATTAAGTTGAGTTTAGTAAATTCAATTGGACTGAGTGAATCCACTAGAAAATAGTGGCGCCGGAATGAGGGAACCGTGGGATCTTAACCATTGTCGCTCAAATCAACTTTAACATCCCCCATAACATTCAAAGAACTTCAATCATAGAGCCACTTGGATTGACATCATAACTTAACACCCTAGAAAACTCAATCTCGTCATGACAAGGAGTTTAGAGCTAGCATGTTGGGCAGCACGGCCATCTTCAATAGCAAAACCTATCTTCCCCAGCTAAATCAACTTCCTTCCTTAGAATTAAACAACCAAAGCCATAGGATTTTGAGGTTGTATCTTTAGGAATTTGTATAGCTCTGTTGTACAATCTAAGCCCTAACTCGTTTTAGGATTCTAAGGTTATCGTTCGTCGCGACCTAAATTCTCACATCTTCCAGGCTATTTGTGTGATTGCTTCACGCAAATGTAAGTCCTAAATTAATAAAATTTGCAGGATGAAACACTCAAATAAATTTTCATCTAAATTGAAGCAAAATAATAGGATAGACTGGGAAGTCACCAAGGTTCTCCTCTGGATCCATGACATCCCCTAGTTCTTCCTCCTTTAGATTTTACAATAAAAATGTTCCAAATTTGAATCATTCCCCTTTCATGCCTCTTTGTTCGATTTCATTGAAAAGTCCTTTCTTTTGAATTCCTTGAAGATAATATTTCTTGATTTTTATCGAGAGTTTTCTTAGGTGACTTCAGTCATTTATGATGTAATTAACTATCGGGGCTTGCCCTTATAGGAAGCTTTTCTCAAACCCAACTTAATATAAACCATATTTAATTATTCATATTAAAAAGAGGAAATTATCGGCAAATAAATCGGTTTAGAAGAACAAACAGACGTCATACATTTCTTAGTTTATTT
>NW_018253214.1:9477-11085 GCF_001263595.1 Phalaenopsis equestris
CAGCCTAGTATCTAAGTGCGGGTAGGTCTGAGTATAGTATGACTTTGACAGAGTCATCATACGACCCCATCCTAAAATTCAAAGGATCAAAAAGGGTGTCATGAAGAGTTGTGACACGAGTTAGATATATTAGATCTTTAGCACAGTCATACTCGTGTCAATCCCGATGACTTAACTCGCATTGCTTATCGGGATCAACCCAGCAAGCAAAGCTCGTTAAGGCATCGCGACCAACACAGGGTCACTCTCCTGACGAGTCTGGCTCGCTATCCATGCAAACATGCAAATGCAATCAGTCACGTGACAGAAGTGATGAGTGTACCGTGAGGCAGTGACTCAGAAATAGGTGGGCATGTTGTGGAGGCAACGGCCCGAACAAATGAGTGTGTCGTGGCGACAATGACCAAAAGGGATGGGCGTGCCGTGGAGGCAGTGGGCCGAAGAAAGGTGGACCGTAGCAGCAGTGAACAAAAGTGATGGGCGTCCCGTGGAGGCAATGGTCCGAAGAAAGGTGTACCGTAGCAGCAGTGACCAAAAGTGAATGGCGTGCCGTGGATGCAATGATGGGCGTCCCGTGGAGGCAATGGTCCGAAGAAAGGTGTACCGTAGCAGCAGTGACCAAAAGTGATGGGCGTGCCGTGGAGGCAATGGCCCGAAGAAAGGTGTACCGTAGCAGCAGTGACCCAAAAGTGATGGGCGCGTCGTGGAGGCACTGGCCCGAAGAAAGGTGTGCCGTAGTAGCAGTGACCAAAAGTGACGGGCGTGTCGTGGCGAGAAGGGCCCAAAAGATGGGAGTGCGGTGGAGGCAGTGACCCGAAAGGTGGGTGTGCCGTGGCGGCAGTGACCCGAAGAAAGGTGTACCGTAGCGGCAGTGACCCGGAGAAAATGGTGATTCTAGCTAGAGAGAATCACCCAAGTGCAAATGCAAACACATATGGTGCGACATGCAAGCAGGCAAGCATGTGATATAATGCAAAAGCAGACAAAAATGCAGGTGATCGGTCGACCGGGCTGTGGTGGTCGGTACGCTCACGGAGCCGGAGCGGCCTATCAGAGAGAAGTGAAATGCTCGCCGGGCTGGGGCGACCGGTCGAACCGAAGTGAAATGCAATATGCACCAAGCTAAAAAATGCAATATGCAGCAAACCAACATGCAGATAGCAAACCGGGCTTGTGCTAACGACCTCACCTGGGAGACCTAAGGTTTAGACCATTGGATATGCGGCACCGCCGCCTCTTGCTTTGGTGAGGAATTTCTCCCCGGATCTCCGAGGGGAAAACACTCCACGACGTCGCGAAATAGGATACTTACAAAGCTTTTCCTATTTTTGCGAACTCCTTCAAACTTTGCAAAGCGAGCCAGCTACAAAGCTTCTCTCGTTTTGCCAAGTGAGTTCGACCTTCCAACTCCTCCAAGTAAAGTTGGAGAATCCAAAGCAAGGGGAGTGAGGGACTCCGACCCATCAGGACTTGTGCTAAGGTTCGCAACAAGAGGGGAGACACTCGGCTCTACGGGGGTATTTGGCCACGCAAAGGAAGTCCTAACCTAAAGGCTGGCGCTAGGAAATTCAACGATCCATCACGCAGGCACACTGTCACGCCGACCCA
>NW_018253214.1:11508-12027 GCF_001263595.1 Phalaenopsis equestris
GCAGAAAGGGCAGGAGGCGATCTGGATGCTGCAGCAGCTGGAGATCTCGGCAAATGTGGTCGGCGGCGTCCCTCTTCGCCGGCGATGAGGAAGATCCGGCAAGGAACGCCGGAGAAGGAGCTCGGGCAGGCTTTTGAGCTTGCATTTGTGAGAGAGAGGGAGAGCTAGGATGAGTGAGGAGCTCGGACAAGGAGGTGGAAGAGTGGCGAGGTCGAGAGGAAACCACTCGGCGAGGTCAACTGTTCTGATGACCGAGAATCAAGCCAGCGAGGTGGCCGACGAGAGGAAAGCTTCTCGCGGTTGGCCAAGGAGGAGGAGTTACAAAACATCTGGTCGGCGAGATCCACCGCAGGGAAGGCTTTCCGGCGGAGCTGAACGCCGGTGGCTTCGTTCGCCGGCGAAGGCGGTTGGCGACGACGACGAGGGGCGACGGGGCTGGCTTGCGCGAAGACCCTGTGGCTGCGAGCGTTAGGTTATGGAGAGGGAGAGGAGAGATCGTGATAGGTTTATATATATATA
>NW_018253214.1:12140-15647 GCF_001263595.1 Phalaenopsis equestris
AATAATAATTATTATTATATTATTATAATTATCGTTCGCCTATTCTTCTCCCGTGCACGTCTTCGCGGTGAAGTGAACATCCTTCTTGGCTAAAATCGACGTTCCGGACGCGTTGGCGCAGTCCGTTTCATCGTACGGGGTCGTTTGGGCCACTTTTTCAACTATCATGCCAAAAACAATAATTCGAACATTTTAACCCCGCCCGCGAAGCCGTAGCGAAGTGGACGTCCCCCATAAGCGAAACCGACTCCATAAGCGAAATCGACATTCCGGACACACTAGTTGGTCTGTTTAAACATCTGGGGGCATCTGGACCACTTTGTCAAGCAATCGGCTCAATTCAAGCCAAAATCACGCGTGACGCGCCACATAATATATTTCGCCCCGATCGGACTCGTCCAACGTGCCAGATGCCGACCGACCTTTTATCTGAGTGAAAGCCATAGCCTAGCAGAATGACCCTGGCTACGTGCCCCCTCAACACGTGCCAAAAGGTCCCGGGTGAGGGCCTCGCTGATGCTGCAGGCGAACCGTAAATCATCTTAAGCCGTGAAAGGGGATACCCCTCCCTACACTCGTGACATCAAAAATTGATGCCAACAATATTATTATACATGACTCTCAAGTACTGATTTTTTAGGTGGTGGAACGAGAAGACTCCCCAGGTACGCTTTTATAATTTACAGTACCATCTTTTTTTATATTTTTTGCACTGTACTTTCATGCTTATAAAACTTGCATGTTAAATAACGATGTCACCCTACATGAAAACCAAAACTGCTAGGATAGCCATAAAATCAAAAACAAATTTAAAATAAAATAAGATAAAATTCATCGCCAAATTTACTGCCGCAACCTTCAAAATACAAAACAACTCAAAATTTAATCACAAACATCATAAAACAGTAATTGCAACTAGTAATTGGAACTAAATTATGACGTATCTATCAGATGATTGAGAATCCCTCAAAGGAGGTAACCTACAGTTGCTAATGAGGCATCCCACGGTTTAAATGAAAGTATGGAAATCATTCAGTTGAGTTTAGTAAATTAATTTGGACTAAATGAATCTAATAGAAAATAGTGGAGAAAATAGTGGTATTGTGATGCCAGAACGAGGGAACCATTGGATCTTAATTGGTGTCGCTCTAATCAACCTTTAACATCCCCATAATATTTAAAGAACCATAACCATAAGGACATCTGATTTGACATAATGGCCTGACACACTAGAAAACTTAAACTCGTCATGGCGGGGAACTTGGAGCTAGCATTGTGGACAGCACGACCATCTCCAGCAGCAAGAGGATCTACAACAACATATCTTTCCATTGAATTAAATAACCAAGTCATAGGATTTTGAGGTTGTTTGCTTATGCAACATAAATCCTCACCCTATTCTTAGGCCTTTGTGTAGCTCTGCTATACAATATAAGCTCTAACTCATCTTAGGATTTCAAGGTTGTCGTTCATCACAACCTAAATCCTCACAGCTTCAAGGTTATTTGTGCTGATTGCTTCACACAAATGTAAATCCTAATAAATAAAAAAAATTAATAAAATTGGCAAAATGAAACATTCAAAAAAATTCTCCTCTAAATTGAAGCTAAACCATTAGGTAGACTGGGAAGTCACCGAGGTTCTCCTCCGAATCTACGACATCACTCCATAATAATGTACCAAATTTAAATCATTCTCCTTTCACTCCTCTTTGTCTGATTTCCTTGAAAAGTCCTATCTTTTTGACATCTTTGAAGATAACATTTTTTTATTTTTATCGAGAGTTTTTATAGGTGACTTCAGTTATCTAAGATGTAATTAAATAAGGGGCTTACCATTAAAGGAAGCTTTTCCGAACCCAGCTTAATATAAACCCTATTTAATTCTTCGTATTAAATAGGGGAACTTGTCAGCAAATAAAATGGTTTCGTAGACCAAAAGGATGTCATATATTTCTTAGTTTATTTGATCGAACCTCATCCTCAAGTCTTGTATTTATCTTTTTTGATAGATATAAGGTTTGAGGTACAGTGCTCTTACTATGAAAAATATGGGGTTGGTTTCATTTCATATTTTTCTAAACAATATATATATATAACAAAACTTAAGCAATTGATGAATACCAGAGATCCAGCTGATTAAATTCCATGGGGTATCACAAGAACCATGGATAATGTTAATGAGTTGCAAAGAGTTAGATTCTACCCATAGCTGGTCAAAATGGCAAGATCTGGCTAAAGTGATGGCCCAAAATACAGCTTGACATTCTGCTTCAAGGGAGTCTAAAGCTTTAACAGGAGATTGAAAAAATAAGATACATCTGCCCTCATGATTCGTGAATACTCCACCAATACCAGTAGACTGAGATTTGTGGCTACCATAAGTGTTTATTTTGGTCCATCCAAGCTTTGGGAGGGTCCAACAAATTTCCAATATTTTGGTAGTGTGTGGCTTGATAGAAAGGCCCATCTCCAACACAACCTCAAACTTTTTAAATTTAATCAGTTTTTGTATAAAAGCAATACAATTGAGACCCACCCTCATAGTATCTAGATGAGAGTTGTCATGCTTTACCTGGTTTCTTGTCATCCAAAAAAACCAAGCCACAATGTTGGTGATGACCTGAAGATTAAATCCCCTCCAATCAGACTAGCAATTATAAAGAACCTTCCATGTTAGATTCATTGTTAGGGTTTTGAGTTTACCATTCACAAAAGACCAAACTTCCTGTACCCAAGGACAGGCAAAGATCTGTTCCCAAGGGCAGGCAAAGAAAAGATGGGTAATAGTTTCCTCTTGGGACTGGCAAAAATTGCATCTGGAAGGACCCCTCAGACACTTCAATTTCAGAATATCATCAGTGGGAATTAATTTTACGAAGAGTATCCATATGAAAAATGACATTGATGGCGTGAGGAATTTATTCCAGATTGTATGGCCCCAATGTACCACCAGTTGGGGAGGTTGAGAAGGGATTGAGTTCTTTTTCATAGCTATTTTGTCTTTAACTTCAGGTTTGACAAACAGTTTCTGAGTATTAGATAGTTGAGAAGGGCTGCATAAAGGAAGAATTGGAGTAAGATTCCACTTTCCATGAACCCAGATGTCCTTCACAAGCAATGGAGCAGCTGGGGCATTCTGATCCTGAAGAAGGCAGCCTTCCAAAGACCATTTATCCCACCAGATGTTTACCAAGCCCTCACCAATCTCCCAGACATACAATTGTTTAGCATCCTTCCTTACCTTTAACATCCTTTTCCAAATGGGGGAATCCCCTAAACCCACAGAGAGTTGGGTGGGGTGTTGATGCTTGCAATATTTGCCCCAAAGGAATTCTGCCCAAAGGGATGACTGAGATCTAAATTTGAGTCAGAGTTTGTAAAAATTGGTGTGCATAATTTGGGAGAAAGACTTGAAGCCTAACCCACCCTCCTCAAAGGGTTTACACACCTTAGCCCAAGAAGTCCAGTGTTTTTGCTTCCTTTGGCCAGCCCATAGGAATCTATT
>NW_018253214.1:15657-17825 GCF_001263595.1 Phalaenopsis equestris
GATCCCTTCTAACAATCTCTGAGAAGACTTTTTCAGAATGTTCATTTATAGTAGATAGGATGGAAAGCAGATAGAACACTTTTGAGGAGTGTGATCCTACCCCCATTGGATAAAAAGGAATTCTCCCATGCTTGCAATTTGCTTTGGACCTTATCAATTATGTGATCAAATTGAATGTTCTTTTCTCTTCCTTTGATAAGAAATGCACCGAGATATTTCATAGGAAGGTGGCTGTTTTTGAACCCAGTGAAATCAATAACCCAGGACCTTAAGTCATTTTTGCATTGCTTGCTGAAAATGGAGATGCACTTCTTTTTATTTAATTTCATTCCAGAAACCTCCTGAAAGGTCTCCAGATTCTGCATGAATAATTTAACAGCAGCTTTGGAAGCTTTTGAAAAGATAATGATGTCA
This sequence comes from Phalaenopsis equestris, assembly GCF_001263595.1. NCBI lineage: Eukaryota > Viridiplantae > Streptophyta > Magnoliopsida > Asparagales > Orchidaceae > Phalaenopsis > Phalaenopsis equestris. Next base: position 16,072 of record NW_018253214.1, read on the forward strand.
TCAGCAATGGCCAAGTGATTAATTAAGGTGGAAGATCTGTGACTATAAATAGAATGGGGTTTCCTGGATGCCAACTCATTCAAACATCTGGATAAGTAGCCAAAAACTAAGATAAAAATAGTAGGGGAAAGGGGGTCACCTTGTTTTATACATCTAGAAGCACTGAAAAACCCATGAGAGGATCCATTGATGAATATAGAATGGAAGTTATTGGTCAGCCATCTAATGATTAGAGAGACAAAGGAGGGGGAGAAACCTCTAGCAATCAGAACCTGTTCAATGAACTTCCAGCTGATAGTGTCATAAGCCTTTTTGATATCCAATTTGAAAATTAAGTTGCCTCCTCTAGTGATTCTGTCCAAGTCCAGTACCAATTCTTGGGCCAAAAGCACATTATCAATAATACTTCTATCCCTGATAAATGCTGACTGATTCCTGCAGATGAGCTTATTTAGGTGAGGTTATAATATTTGAACCAAGACTTTACTGATTATCTTGGAAATGATAGAAGTGAGACTAATGGGTCTGAAATCTTCCCATTTGCAAGGAGATTTATCCTTGGGAACCAGTGTAATGGTAGAAGAGGAAAAGTAATTAGGGAGGTCAGCCCCCCAGAAGAAACTTTGGACAGTAACAATAACCTCCCCTTCACAAATGTTAGTGAAGGGATAGACTTTTAGTGAATTCCCTTTCCTTTTCATCAGAAATGTTAGTGAGGGATAGACTTTTAGTGAATTCCCTTTCCTTATCAAATAGTGTATCTTTGATGGCTGGGTGAGAGGATGAATTTTGTCTGAACATTTTTTGAAATAATGTACAACACCATTAGCAATTCCCTCAGCATTGGACATCCAGTGACCCTCCTGAGAAAGGATTTTGTGAATTGTCTTTCTTTTCCTCCTATAATTAATGCAAGCATGATAATATTTAGTTCCTATCACCCTCACAAAACTTGATTTTGTTTGCCTTTTGAGCATAGAGAGCCTCTTGCATGTTGATCTGATCCAAAAGGTTTTCATTAGCTAACTGAAGGTCCATTTCTGACCCCATGTCAGAGGATAAGAGCTGTTCTAAATGAAAAACATTTTGTTCAGCTTCAAGGACTTTTTTATCAATGTTCCCCACCACCTCCCAGTTCCAATTTGTTAGTTGTTCGTTGACTTTTTTATGTAAAAGCCAAAGCTTGATACTTAGTATTTGAAGATGAACCTCAGTCCAGGCCTTAGATACTTGATTGAGAAAATCCCCACGCATTGAACACTGTCGGTGTTATTTCGGGGATGGTTTGTGGGGTTGCCCGTAAGAAGTTGTCGGTCACCAAAATCGAAATCATGTCGCCCACTTTGGAAGGACGTTGAAGTATGAAATCAAACTGACCCCATATTTTTCATAGTTTAAAATGAAAGAGCACTGTACCTCAAATCCTGTATCTATCCCGAAGGATAAACACAAGACTTGAGGATGAGGCTTGATCAAATAAACTAAGGATTTTGACGTCTGTTTGGTCTGCGAAACATTTTTATTTTCCGACAAGTTCCCCTATTTAATATAAAGTAATAAATATGGTATATATTAAGCTGGGTTCGGATATGATTCCGATAAAGGCAATCCCCTATAGTTAATTACATCTTAAATGACCAAAGCCACCTAAGAAAACTCTCCATAAAAATCAAGAAATATTATCTTCAAGGAATTTCGAAGGGTAGGACTCTTCAACAAAATCAGACATAGAGGTGTGCAAGGGGATTGGTTCA
>NW_018253214.1:18061-18715 GCF_001263595.1 Phalaenopsis equestris
GACAACCTCGGAGTCCTAAGACGAGTTAGGGCTTACATTGTATAGCAGGGCTATGCAAAGGCCTAAAGATAAGGTGAGGATTTACGTTGCATAAGCAAGCAACCTTGAAGTCCTATGGCTTTGTTGTTTAGGTCTAAGGAAGGAAGATTGGTTTAGCTGGGGAAGACAGGTTTTGCTGTTGAAGATGGTCGTGCTGCCCACCATGCTAGCTCCAAGCTTCTGCTGAGACTAGTTTGAGTTATCTAGTGTTTCAAGTTATAATATCAAATCAGGTGGCCTTATGGTTGAAGTTTTTTAAATTTTATGAGGGCATATAAAAGTTGATTAGAGTGACACCGGTTAGGATCCTACGATTCCCTCATTCCGTTTTTCTATTGGATTCACTTAGAACAAATGAACTTACTAGACCCTACTTAATGAGTTCCATTATTTCATTTAAACCGTGGGAATCCTCGTTAGCAACCATAGGTTACCTCCTCCGAGGGATTCTCGATCATGCAATAGAGACAGTCTTAATTCAGTTGAAGTTGTGGTTTTTTGTGATGTTTTTGATTAAATTCTGAGTTGTTTTATATTTTAAATGTTGTGGCGGTGAATTTTATCTTGGTTGATTTTTAATTTTGGTTTTGGGTATGGTTATGTGGCTATCCTGAT
>NW_018253214.1:18814-20005 GCF_001263595.1 Phalaenopsis equestris
CGCCTGAAACTTAAAATGCATGTTAAGGCAGTTTATGAAGAGTACGAAAAGGTTAGTTCTGGTGGTTTTCCTAACCCTATGTCAAATTTTGGTGAGTCCTTAAAAGTTTAATTAAGGATGATTTCATTGAGCAAAGAATATTAAGTTTAATAAGCCTCTAAGGTATCCAACAAGTTAGGAGAGGGAGAGAGAAAGAAGCAGGTCCATGCTACTTTCTTGCTGCCTGGTGGAAAATCCCGAATCCTTTTTAAACTTGTTGTATTGCTTAATAGTTCATCCTATAAATACTCTTATTACTCAGCGAACATTAATGTCTCAATTATCCCTAAGAAAGGGGTAATTATCATTTGATTTAGTTATGTTTGAATAACTTAGCCAAATTTTAATCCTAATTGGGCTTAGTGGTGTTTCAAGGATGTTTGATTTAGTTATGTTTATTTCTCTAATCTTTGTTTAATCAATTTTTCATTTAGCCTAAGTCACCACTAAGCCCTTAAGGCCTAGGTGAGTGTCTTAATTAGTTTTGAAAAAGGTTAAGCTTTAAGTGGTCATGATTCATGATTTGAATTTTATTAGAAAATCAAGATAGGGGTATTAAATTGGTGAATTATTGGCTTCTAAAGTCATACCCCTAAGTCCAGGATCATCTAATTTTAATAAACTTCCAAATCTTAAAAATTTAGAGATTTATTAACTTATCTTTCTAATGAGGAAAATGAAATTAGTTTCTACCAATTAACCCCTTGTGTTTCAAACATCAAATAAATTAAGGCAAGATTTCCAAAATTACACATTTGCCCATAAGGCTCTAACACCTCATAATTTATCAAATTCAATTCAAATGACTTTGAAATTTTTATCCTACCTCATTCATGGGTCAATTGAGACAGCAGAGGAGAAAATGTGATTTTTCAAAATTTAATTTAATTTATATAATTATTTTAATGCAAAAATAAGATTTTCCAAAGAAAATTCCTAACTTGACCAAGGTAAATTATAATCCTTTGAAATTTTTACGTGGAGGTAGAACTAGATTAAATAAGCCTTTGAAACAAATTTCATAATTTTTTGATTTTTTTCTGATTTATTAGAATTATTTTAAGTTTTAAGTTATTTAATAAAAATAAAACATTTTAAGTCGTGAAAATTAAGTTTTTTTTTTTGAAAAATCTCCTTAAGGTCAGAGAACTC
>NW_018253215.1:0-752 GCF_001263595.1 Phalaenopsis equestris
GGAAAGAAAAATTTTAAATATAAATCATACCTCAGCAATTTAGACATTTTCATCATTCTGAAATTTTTACAGACCTTCTCAAGATTTCTACTTCACCTGGTCTGTAATTTTAAGAGCTTTTTACACATATAAATCATTAGAGAAATTTCTGGATAATGAAAATTTGAAATAAGTATAAAACTAAAACATTAAACAAGCACAACATTTCCTAACACAACCACAATACTAAACAAAATAATTACAGTTAAAATGCGAAATAAAAATTACATTACAAAATACTACTCAACATCTATTATACTAAACATGCAATTTTAACTACAACACTAACTGTATAACAAAAATTAAAAATCATCCAAGTACAACATAATAAAAATGAAAATCCAAATACACATAAACATCTATTTCTATTACATATTTCTATTACAAAATCTATTTCTATTACAAAACATCACAGACATAAAGGTACAAATACAAGTACAAGTAAACTTTCACAACACAAAACATCACATTTATATATAAATTTCAAGGGGTACAATATACGTTACATAACACACTTAAGTTTGGTATTTTCTCAACCTCAACACATTAATTCAGCATCACAATCCAAACCACAACACTAAAAACACTGAAAACAAAACATCCTATGCTTAGTCTCAACTATACAGAGATCTATAAGCATAATTCTAAAGCAAAGCAAATATAAAGTTCAAATCTAAACACACATAAACATAAAGGTAGCATAGTAAATCTAC
>NW_018253215.1:886-1126 GCF_001263595.1 Phalaenopsis equestris
CCTCCTCATCAGTCGTATCAAACTATCTTCTAAATGTCCAGAGTGATCGAAATGTTCTTTCATCCTCCAGTCTAGATGATCGAAGAAATCAGAGATATTATTAATTGTATTCATGACATTTTGTACCTCCTTTTCTAATTTCTTAATTCGGTGCAGGATCACCAGAGTTTTATCAGAAATCAAGAGTTGAACTGGCAATGAATTTTGAGATGATTGATCGACTATAATGGTCATGTCATT
>NW_018253216.1:0-14231 GCF_001263595.1 Phalaenopsis equestris
CATAGCATAGATTCAAAAATTTTCACCCCTGTTTCAACATGCTATTTTTTATTTTTTGAATGACGACAACACTACTATGTGATTTGATTCTTTGGTATAAAGAATGGTAAAAGGAAAATGACCTGTGGAAAAATTAACCAAACAATTGAAAATGAATTCTACTTGCCCTAAATATTCTTCCCATTATTTTGGTTGGCTACCTGCAAGACAACTGATCATTTTACCTAAAAATAGACTGAAAACTTTAGTTTGCCCATCCGTTTGCAGGTGATATGCTGAACTTATATAGAGATCAAACTCGAATCATTTCCACAATTCCCTTTAAAAGCTACTTATGAATTTAACATAACGATCTAAAGTAATGCTACTTGGAATGTCATGTAAGCATACACTCTCTTTAATGAAGAGTTTAGCAATGTTGGAAGCAACACAAGTCTTCTTGTAAGCCACGAAATGAACCATTTTGGAAAAATGATCAACAACCACCATTGTGGAATCACATCTGCATTTGGTGTGAGGTGTGCCAAAAATTAAGTCAATGTTAAGATCCACTTAAATGGAATCTAGGATGGGTAATAGTAAGTAAACACCGGTATTCTGACTCGTGCCTTTATAACATTAGCACACCGAGCATTTTTCCACAAACCGACACATGTATCTTCACAAGTTGGGCCAAAAGAATATACGTTGGATAATGTGAAGAGTTTGGTCCCTACCTCCATGAGCTACAATCCTCCTCCATGATAATCTAGAATAATTGTTTGATGAAGTGAAGGGTTTAGAATGCACAATTGGTTACCCATGAAAGGAAACCTTTTTGAATGGAGTAATCACGTTGAGGAGAGTGCTTCTTACAATTCAACCAAACAATTAATAAATCTTCATCACCGTGATATAAATCTTACAAAGTTTTGATACTTGTGATGCTAGTTTAGATTGTGACCAATAAGCTTGCTTGACGACTCAAAGCATCAACTATATGGTTGGTGTGACCGGCACAGTGTTTCAGCACAAGACTAAATTTATGCAGGAACATAACCCATCGTATATCCATTCGATTGAGATTTTTTTGCAATTGTAAGTAAATTAAAACGTACTTCCGAAGCGGGCAATCGAATTTTGATTCCGGTGACCGACAGCTTCTTACAGGCATCTCCAACCAAAACACCAGCAGCTTCTGGCGACTCCACTGAGGACAACCTTTTCTCTGCATACAAATCAAGAAATATTATCTTCACACCATCGGTAATATGTCCATGTCCCTCTTGGACCAAATTACCCTTCTTCTGTTGGCATTCTTTTCCCATTTCTGTCTTGGGAATGTACGGTTAACTCTTTGGACTTCGCGACTAGATGTTCAACCATCATTGAACAGAGGGGTTCAGAAGGCCATCAAGGACTCTTTGAATTTTCATGTGGGCTCGAGCCCGCAATAGGTGTGTCAGTGGACTAGTTCCACGTGGGGATTTTTTGCCACTAAATAGGTCCCGCATTGGGTCCTAAAATACTTCACATCTCCCTTCCAAATTTGACTTGCTATTCTATAAATTAAACCAAACCGTGTTGTGCTGCACGCACTTTGAAATTTTCTTATATTAATTAAATTTTACACTTTTTCTTAAACAAGATTTTAAAATACCCATAAATTAAGACGTGCTTGGTCTACAGATCAACCTCTACTTTCAGTACTTGAACTAAAAATGACAAGGTTTTTGGCCATATAGCTAACCCTGAAACTTTCTATTTTAAAGCCTGATGCAATGGCCAAACCAACACTGACCTTTTCTTGCAACCTGCCGACAAGTCACGAAGCTCGCAACCTTGCTCCTATCATCAAATTTGGAGCTGGATTTGAAGATCTTGAGGTCATCCTCGAGAAAGCCCCGTTTGTAGTAATGAATATTGCTGCTCTGGAAATACAAGATCCATCTATAGAATTCAGTCTGAACTGCCTTCAAGACTTCCCTACCTGCAAGAAATCTAAAACTACTGCTGTCGCGGTACCCGCCAAACCTGCTAGCCCCTCTATTGCTAAGGGTAAAGAAGGATTATTGAGAATCCGACAGAAGGATTAGCTGTCCCACCACCTGTATTTGAAATCGGATCAATTTTGAGTACTGTACCGCTTGCCCAAACTCAAAGGAGGAACCGTAGCAGAAAAGTCTGGAGGACCATTAAAGCCCAGGTTCCCAAGGAGACACCCAATGAGGAGGAGCCTCATCAAGATGAAGAAGTGTTAACAAAAATTTATCCACTCCTATAGAGGAGTAGATTCCATCCTCTGACTGATACCAATGGATACGAGAGTATCCAGAGGATCACTGCCGCATTACCGTCACTTCATGGACACGGTGAAGAGAGAAATAAGTTCACTCCTATCCCTCGAGTTAGTGTAGTTTTCAGAAGGATTGCTACCAAAGAGGGATGTTCAGTTAGCGAGTTGCTTCAATGAGTGGGAGATGCAATTTCCCTTCGCATGAAGAAGGAAATTTTGAAAGGCGTCCTAGTCCACCAGACAATCTCACAAGACAACTGGAGTGCCTCCTACTCACATCCCCGTTTGGTTTCGTTTAGGAAAGAGAGTGGATACCATAGGGGTGTAGTGGTTACTACTGATTACACTGCCACCAGGACGACAGGTCGTCGGCCGGTTAAGTCGACACCGAGTCTGAAGATCTTACCCGTCACCCTCTATGGATACCTACAATCCCAAAGGTTAAGATAAGATGCTTACCTGGCACTGTAGTCAGTTTACACCACGGGGAGCATATTTTCCCTCGACGTACTGATGTTTCTACTAAGATTCTCGGTCCTGAGACATCATCCTCAAAAAGGAAAAAGGTATGGATACCCAAGGTCACCGCACCGATACAGTTCGGTGAACCCACGAGATAGGAAGTAAAACTAGTATCTGAAATATCTGACATCGTCGCGTTAATAGCCAGCGAGATGGAAAAACGAGTAGAGGATGTCCATCAGGGTCCTCCAGATCTTAAAGCGATCAAGAAATCAATAATTAAAGAGAAAGTTGAGAAACTCAGGACCGATATTTCCGGGTTAGCTCGAGAACACGAAGTTTCCGTCGATAGCGATAATGAAAATTTGATTACAATGATTACTTGGAGGAGGATTTCATGGATGTCCATGTGATCAAAACCAGAGCTGCCACATCTGCGTGAGAGGCTCAACCTCACACCAAAGAGAACGTTGTAGATGAACTGCGTAGGGCTGTCCTCTTAAGGGATGAGCAAGTTAGTCTATTGGAGAAAAGAATAGATAAGATGATTGAGCTATGACCACCATGGGCACCATTCAGGGGCAATCACAAGCTCCGCAATTGGCTTTTCCAGAAATCAATCAGCCAAAAATCATACACAACACAAATGAAAGAAGAGATTTTACTTCAGCAAACAGAGACGAGCAACCAAAGAAATATTCTCCATTAAGTGCCATGCCAGAAAAGGAATTCAAGCAAATGGTTGAACAAGTGCGGGACGATTTAACCCAATATAAGGGTGGTACATTGGTTCTAAATGGTGGACCTTACCCGGAGGAGTTCGATGTCGTGCCTTTCCCCAAGGGTTTTGTGGCCCCAAACTTCAAGATATTTGATGGGAATGGAAATCTCAGACATCATATAGCACATTTTCGAGCCAGCTGTGGCAACCTGAGAAATAGTGAAGCTCTACTCTTCTAGCAGTTCTTCAGCAGCTTGTCAGGAATTGCTTTTGACTGGTACGCTGACTTGCCCAACGGGTCAGTTAAAATATTTTCTGAATTAGAATAGTTATTTGTGAAAAGATTGATTTGTCGGGAAACAACACCATGTGTCTATTGGAGAGCTCAGGATGGAAAAACAAAAGCCTAACAAAACTTTGGTAGACTATATTTTGAGGTGGGCAAACTTTAGCATGAAATGTGAACCTCGGCTATAGAAACATGATGCGATTAAAATTTTACTCAAGAGCATTCATGGGCCAATAGCTTTCATGCTTAAGCGACACACCATCAAATCCTTCGAGAAGCTACTCAGTAAAGCCCGCAGTCTTCAAGTGGAAATTAAGCACATGGAGCCACACAAAAAGGCTAAGGTGACAAGAGTGTTTGAAAAGAAATCAGGAGAGTGGTGACCGTCAACAAAGGAATGCAGCTGATAAAAATATATGCAGAAGAGCATCGTCAGTCTTCGTCACAACATTCTCAGAAACAGAATAATCAATCCAACCAGCGACCGCCTCAAGAGGGATCACCTCGAACAGGGGATAAGAAAATGTCCCCGTCAGAGCGACGTAAGACGGTGTATTCTTTCAAAGATGAAACTATACCTAAAATATTTAAAAGTCTGATGAAGAAGCTAGAATTCAAACTAGCAGATCTAAAGAAGCCCGAAGAGGTGGATAGGAAGAATGATCCAAATTATTGCCCATACCACCAGTTGCTCGGGCACACTATAGAAAAATGCTTTGTCTTTAAGGATTGGCTTGAGAGGAACCTTAAAGAAGGGAAAATAACAATCCCGAAAGAATATTTATGAGAACCCGAAAAGGGTTCCATAAATATGATTTCGGCCGAGACAATCTCCCCAATTGATTCGTATACTGGAACAGATGGATGGAGTACAACTTGGGTCAAACTCAAAAGGGTCCTCAATCAAATACAGGGTCCATCAAAACAATCATCTGCATATACCAGAGAAGAAGGATGGAATGAGGACTGGAGCAGATCATTTAAGAAAATACTGAACAAGATCCAGTCTGCATCAAGATAAGCCTCCATTCAGAGTCCGCAGCATACCAAGCCCGAGATGAAGGTTTCGCCAGGAGATCCGTCATCGTCAAAAACAAAGAAGAAGAAGAAAGCATCACTACAAAGATTGATAGAATGGTGGGTAGGATAGGGGCCACCTCAACCAGATTAGTTGTCTCGGATTCAAGGAAGAAAATCCTTGAACCCCTTGACTTTGTATGATTATCTTTTTGTCCCTCCGGGGTCTTATGAATATAATGATTGTAATTTTGGCTACGTTTTAACTATTTCTAGTGTTTGATACCCAAAACGATCCTCAAATTGTACCCGAGTCTGATGAACTCGTTGTCAAGTCTAAAAAAGACATTAATGATGCCTCAGACATTAATGATACCTCTTACGACAACACCAATAATGAGGAGCCAATTCTCAAGCATCACGGTACATCACTTACCATTAACTTAGATCTTTCTGGTAAAGAAGAAAAGACTTCGAAAGATTCAACAATGATATCTCAAGAAGAATAAATCACAGAAGTTAACTTAAGAAGCGGAAAGGTGTTACCACCAAGAACAGCTCCAACAAACAAAATAAAATAGATAATGACTCGAGAAGAGATACCCCCACCTCCATCAGTGGAAGAACCACATGATCAAGATAAAATTGGAGGATCATAGAAGGTGGACTACAACATGCTAGCTCATCTTAGGAAGTTGTCGGCCCGATTAAGTATCTACGATGCTCTGATCCTATCAAATGAGATGAGAGAGTCACTGGTTACAGCTTTTCTTGACCTAGAAATTTGCTTAGCTCAGTTAGCCAGCACTTCCTCACATGAAGTTTGCTCATTGAAAGAACAGTCAGGGGTAACTTTCATAGATGAAGAGTTGCTGCTCGGTACCGCCGACCACAACCATCCACTCTACATCTCCGTCAACATCGGCAGATTTGTGTTATCCAGAGTTTTAGTGGATCCTGGAGCCCTCTTAACTTGATGAGCCTATGAACATTGAGCTATTTGTATTTTGAAGCTAAAGAGCTTATGACCGATAAAATGATGTTAAGAGGATTCAACCAAAATGGTGAAAGAGCCATCAGATCAATTACATTACTTATGAAGGTTAGAGAACTCGTGACAACTCTAAATTTCATATCATCAACGCCGAGACCTCTTTTAACGCTCTAATGGGTCAACCATGGATTCATGAGCACAATATGTTTCCATCATCTGTACACCAGTGCATCAAATACTGCAAAGATGGTCAAGAAAATTGCATCAAAGGAGACATACAACCATATTCAGTGCATGAAGTTGGTACCATGAAGATGCTGCCTACTACGAGCTTCCAAAGAAGACTGTCTTCTCTTGTGAATTTATCATAAACAAAGATGAAGATTCAGAAGAATTACAAAAAGGAGGTCATTCAACTCTGCTTCAATGATCTTCCACCACTCCCTTACAACAAGTTGGTGAATGTTCTTTTGGTTCACACACCCGAGATCGAGGTCGGGGACGTGGCGTGGAAGGATCAATTTAATTGTTGAATGGACTAAGCCAACTATCAACATTGGTGATGAAGATAGTTTTGAAGATAAGATAATGATGACAAGACAAAAGAAACCTCAGTACGAGTTATCCTTAGAAGATAAAGAAAAGAATGAATATGAAATAATGTATGATCGGATAAACTACTATGTGAATGCCATGACCCTTACTCTGATTCTCCCTCAAAAGGTCGATAGTTTAGAGGTCAAGGAAATCTGTAGTGTTGGTTCAAAGCCGATCAAATTTTACCGTGCTTCTACCTCTACTGAGATTGAAAAACATATAAATTTGGATGATGATTCTAATGAATTAATGGAATTACCTTTTGATTACTTCTCGTCTTGTGTTCAAAAGTTAATTCAATAGGGACACTTACCAAAAAAATGCCAAAAGATAAATTTTAACTTTTTCAAAAATTATGGAATGGTAAAAGTCGAACTCCAAATTCAAAAGAGGGTCTCGGATTTAGTACAGTCGGACCAGTCGATGATTCTAAATTTTGCATGGTTATTACTGGTGAGTTAGAAGAGGATTGTCTCGATATAGATGATGACTCTACTGATCAACCAATAGAAGATGCTTCACCGGGATTTGAGGAGGAAATTAAATATACCCTAGATGAATTGAAAGAGATTAACTTCGGGACTGAAGAATGACCCCGACCTACATTTATAAGTTCTCTACTTAATGAAGAAGAATCAGCAGAATTGATCAAACTATAAACAGAATTCAAAGATTGCTTCGTATGAAGCTACGATGAAATGCCAGGACTGTCAGCAGCCAGGACTGTCAGTAGAGGTTGCAGTCCATAAACTCGGGGTGGAAAAGAGAATAACCCCAGCAAAACAAGCTCCCAGGAGAATGCACCTCAAAATAGAGCAATAAGTCATCGTCGAAGTGAAGAAATTAATAGACGCACCAACTTTGTGAAAGAAGAGCAGTACCCCATATGGTTGGCTAATATTGTACTTATTAAGAAAAAAATCAGATAGATCCATGTTTAAGTTGACTTCAAAACACCGATTGGAATTTTCTGCTACACAGTGATGTCATTCGGCCTAAAGAACGCTGGAGCAACATATCAGTGTGCAATGACGAAGATTTTTGACGACCTCATTCACAACCAAGTAGAATGCTACGTGGATGATTTGGTCATCAAAAGTAAACAAAAAATAGACCATTTGTACAATTTCAGGATCGTGTTTGAACGATTACAACGATATGACCTTAAAATGAATCTCTTAAAGTGCGCCTTTGACTTTACCTCTTAGAAATTTTTGGGATTCGTTGTCCGTCATCGGGGTATCGAGATCGACCCAGATAAAATTAAAGTTATCTTGGAGATGCCTTCTCCTAAAACTTTGAAACAACTATGTTCCTTCTAGGGGAAGTTGGCATATTTCAGACGCTTTATTTCTAATCTCTCAGGTAGGTGTCAGCCTTTCTCGGCATTAATTAAAAAGGAAGTCAAATTTATTTGGGAAGAAAAATACCAGCGGCCCTTTAAGGACGTAAAACAAAATCTAATGACACCTCTTGTCTTGGCATCCCCTATCCCAGGGAAATCGTTGATACTTTATACTGCAGCTTTAGATGACTCTCTCGGAGCTCTCTTATCCCAAGTCAATGATGAGGGTAAAGAAAATGCACTCTACTACTTGAGTCGTCGCCTAATACCGATGGAGATAAGGTATCCACCTATTGAGAAGCATTGTCTTGCATTGATTTTTGCCACTCAAAAGCTTAGACATTACTTGCTTTCTCATAGGATTACCCAGATTTCAAAAGTTAATCCATTGCAATATCTGATGACCCAACTAACGCTCTCCGGACTTTTAGCAAGAAGATCAATGATCTTATTGCAATTTGATATAACTTTTGTTTCCCTCCGTGCTATCAAGGGATAGATAGTAGCAGACTTTCTCGCTGCACACCCACTGCTAGCTGGGTCCTCTCTCAACGATGAGTTACCAGATGAGCAAATACTACAAATGGAATTCGCTAATGTGCAACGTTGGGAGATGTACTTCAATGGCGCTTCATCAGTATGAAAAGAAAGAAAAAGGATCAGACACAGTTATACCAGGCAAAGTGGGGATTGGTTTGATCTTTATCATGCCAGATAAGGGTATGCTGAGGTTCTCATACCACCTGACAGAGTCGTGCACCAACAATGAAGTAGAATATGAAGCTTTAATCACCATGATGGAAATGACAATCTCAATGGATATAACAAACATTGCCATCTACGGAGACTCCTAACTTGTCATCCAACAAGTCGTCGGATAATACAAAATTTTAAAACTAAGATTAACAGAATACCATCAGTACACGATGAAGTTCCTGGAGCAGATTCCAGATGTGACTTTTTATCAGATTCCTAGGGGAGATAATGCCCATGCCGTTGCTCTGGAAAAACTTGCTAAGGAAATGGCATGTCCCTCGGAGGATTCCATTGAAGTCACGGTGCAAGGAAGACGAGTCTTGTCTCAAGATCGATCTCGAAACTCTACATAAGCTTGGAAAAGAAGAAGCAATAAATATAGTTGCATACATCGATGAGGATTGGTGCAAGTCATTAATAGAATATTTGCATACTGGAAAGCTACCAGAAGATAAGTCTAAAGCACACCATATCACAAGAAGGGCTATGTTATACGCTCTGATGGAAAACATTCTCTATAGAAGATCATTCGATCAGATGTGGCTAGAGTATTTGAGCAGAGCCAAAGCACAAAATATTATCAAAGAGGTACATGCTAGATTGTATGGCACTCACCAGTTAGAGCCGAAAATGAAAATGAAGATCAAAAGACTTGGATATTATTGGCCAGCCATGATGTCTGATTGCATGGAGACAGCCAGAAAATGTCACCAATGCCAAGTGCATGGGGTGGTCTTACACCAGCCTCCAAATGTGCTACACACAACCGTTGCCTCGTGGCCATTCAAGTGTTGGGGCACGGACATAACGATAGACCCTCCATCTTCTAAAGGACACAGGTTTATACTTGCCACTACAAACTACTTCTCCAAATGGGCAGAGACAGAACCATTACGTGAGGTTACAACACAACACGTCTTTCAATTTTTCAAAAGCCAAATCGTCTACCATTTAGTACCGCAAGAATAATGTCTGATAATGGGATAGCTTTCAAAAGTACAAAGATCAACAATTTTGTCAGAAAACATGGGATAGATTGGAGATACTCTACGATTTACTATCCCAGAGCAAATGGTCTGGCTAAGGCTTTCAACAAAACACTGGTACAGATTTTGAAGAAGACACTGGATGAAAATAAAAGAGATTGGCACAACAAACTATTAGAAGCCTTGTGGGCCTATCGGACGACTTTCAGGACTCCCACTCAGTGTACACCCTATATGCTCGTGTACGGAGCCGAGTCCGTGCTACCGCTTGAAATCTAAACACCATCTCTTAGAGTTATCGTTGCTAATCAACTCACAATGGAGGAAATTGCAAAACTCAGACTTGAAGAACTGGAGAGTCTCGAGGAAAAATGACTAGAAGTGCAACAACATTTGGAGCTTTACCAGGCAAAGATGGTACAAGCCCATGACAAATTGGTCCTCCCAAGGACATTCAAATTTGGTGACCTCATACTTGTGATAGTGTTCATCCTTTGGGATAGATACAGGATTTGAGGTAAAGCGCTCTTTCATTTAAACTATGAAAATTATGGGGTGTTTACATAGGATGAGCCTACCAGTTTGTGGACTTCCAAGGTGAAAGACACATGTTATAAATAAATGGATGATATCTGAAAACCTATTATGCAACCTGATGCCGCTTGCCTTCACTTGCTTTGAAACTTTGATTATTTTAGGGTTATCTATGTGACCAAATGTCTATGATCAGGTCCAAATTTTGTAATTAACCTCAATATAATGAAAATTTTGAGAAAAATATTTGAAACTTCAAATTTTCTCCTTTCTACCTTTTGAACTTAATATTCCACTAAATTAAATAAAACTCATACATAAAGTAAACGATTAATTTCACCAAAATAAAATAAAATTTACTTTAATAAATACTTTGTTTTATTCTTGTTCATGAGAAGTTTCGGCCCACTGACGTTTTTTCTATCGTCTGCAAAAAAATGTCGGGACAGATGCTGATCATTGCCTTCAAGGATGGCTGGAGGCTCACACTAAATGAGGAGATGGCGCCTCAAGGCAGTACCATATATTTCAACATGGATTTTAACAAGGTTGACGTGGACTACGAAGGTCCTCTCATGGATGTAGTCAGCTGCAAGGAGAAAGAGGGATTTCTTTCACTTCTGAGGGTGACTCCTAAAGATAATATCTCGCACAAAGGCAAGAACGTGATAACAAAGCAAGATCCGATGGAAGGGCCCAGCCGTCTACCCTCCATGGTAGCTACACTAGTTATACCAGCTGGAGGCCTATTAGCCACCAATAATGAACGATTTCCAAGTACTTCGCTTCGCAGGATGCAATGCTGAAACACCAGTCGCAAGAAGTAGAGATAAGAACGCAGACGTCAGAGAGAGATGAATAACTTTCTCACCCCTTATCCTGAGGGGCATATTTATGATCCAGACTTGAAAGAAACTTCTGCTAGCTTACCCACCACAGATGAAGAACCAAGGTTCGTGACAAACTCAAATAGGTTTGTGACAAGCAGATACACTTTCAGTTTCAGATGTTTTATGCAAGTGTTGCCCGATGTGCAACGCTGAAATACCGGCCAGGACATCAGCCACGGATGCGTTTGTAGAATGCCCGGATTGCAATGTTCTACATTTACAACAATTCAGTACATTGGAAGAGTATACCTCAAGCATCAATGGGTCTCAGACTTCAGATTTTATGATGGATGAGCCATGCGTCCCACTTGGGATAGATCAACATGTACCATGGAGCCAAGGGTCGTACATCCGTTTAGATGCCGAGTCTCATGTTCCTGATCAACCAGCACAAGTTTAGGTTCTTGCCAATGCTCGAAGGGAAGAACACCCGCAACAGCTACCGACCCCTGGTATGATGGATTACATCATGATAAGTAAAGTAAATAAAAGAGAATTTGAATTTTATGAAGAAGTTCAAGGTAAATTCGTCAACATACTGGAAGGCCTGGAGCTGTATACCAGGGTCTTCTCCGAGAGTGATGAAAGAAGCATTCTGGACTGCATCTTTGATTTGAGAGATAGAGTTCTAGCGGTCTTTCTCATGGAAAGAACATATTCTGATCCGAAGAAATGGATGATAGGAAAAAAGAGAATCACCATTCAGTGCGGCTGCTGTTATAACTTCACAAATGACAGACTGGGGAATCCGCCTGGAATGCTCATACACAATCAAGTAGATCCACTACCACCAATGATAAACTGGATGATCAAAAGAATGGTGAAATTGATTATTCTTCCTGCTACCTGCATTCAAAATTTTTGTATTTGATTATTCTGCCTGCTACTTGCATTATAAATAGTTGTATTATCAACATCTACGAAGAGGGTGGTTGCATTCCTCAACACATTGATCATCATGATTTTGTAAGAACTTTCTGCAAGGTATCCTTTATGAGTAGGAGCAATATATTATTTGGGAAAGAGATTGACATTGTTGGCCTTGGCATGTTTAGAGGAACTATAGAGATTTTGCTACTAGTTGGTTCAGTTTTGGTTCTAAAAGGAAACAGGGCAGCGGGGCAGATGCCACCAAACATTACATTCAAGGGGTACGACACCATAGGGTGTCCGTGACCTTCCGTAGGATGGATGACAGCAAAATGTCATATGGATTCCAGCCGGAC
This sequence comes from Phalaenopsis equestris, assembly GCF_001263595.1. Lineage (NCBI taxonomy): Eukaryota > Viridiplantae > Streptophyta > Magnoliopsida > Asparagales > Orchidaceae > Phalaenopsis > Phalaenopsis equestris. Next base: position 12,093 of record NW_018253216.1, read on the forward strand.
CCTAAACCGGAAGAGTTAATGTCATACGATCTATGAGAGGGTTGTACCTTTAAGTACATGCCAAGGGAACTCTTATCTTGGAGCATGATTTAGAAGGTCTGCTTGATCAGAAGCTCGTTGTACCTGGTACAGATGGTCTGAGGGTTCACTTTTTTATATATAGAAACATGATATGTATCTGATATAATCAGCCTATAATGTATTCATTGCAAAAGATGTTTTGAATGTATTTCGACATGGTCTATATATTGTACCTTTTTAGGCGTCAGCCTATTGACAATGACTTTATATATGCTTAAAAATATAAGTATTTAATACTGCTGCTAAAAGATTTAATTCCTCAGCAACGCAAGTATACGTATCGCTCAAGTAATATAGGGCTCTAATGGAGTCCTAGATATTGATCCCACTGGGAGTAACATTAGAACTACGAACTAAGATTTTAGAAAAGTAATACTTAATCGCAACAATGGAATTCAAATTGTTTATCTGTCACTAATTGACAATTGAAATAAATATGTAATTTTAGTAACTCTTAAATAATTAATTATACTAATAAGATTTTTAATGTGATATTCAATATATAAGAAAGCTTCATTCTCCTTGTCAAGAAATTATAATGAAAGGATAAAGTGAATTAGTTCAAATTATATTGTGCCAAATAGGAGCATACATATTCTTTACCCTTTGGTCTAGGCATTAAGAACTTTGTCTAATCATACGCTTGTTTACTAAATCTGCGGCTAGAGAAGGTGGGTAGCTAGGATGGGTGGATACCAGCTCTCACTTTGGAGCTCCCACGTTACCTTCGCCTATGGGCTAACATCTACACTTCAGCACCCAAACGATAGGACCAAATTGGGGATTTTAGTCTGTCAATCTAAAATCTTCAATTCTACACCCGATAATTTTATTTCCCTATTTATTTGCACCCAACTTCCAAGGGCTTTGACCTCCCTGAATCTTGGATGTAATCCTCACTTTAGTTGTAAACTCAACATATTTTAACAAATCAATTAGCCAGATTGAAAGTAAATTAAGATCGAAGTGAAAAGATCATCGCAACTTCTTTAACATTTCCATTGCTCAACCAATTCAATTCACCATTTCAAAAATCTCAAGATAAGGAGAAAGACAGAGAAAACTACTCAGAACTCATGGGGAAGATACGACAAAACTCGGAATTCATATATAAAAGTAAAGTCATACAAACCACAACAAGTAAATAACACTTATCTCTAATTCCTCCCCCTCAAAGTTCCTCTGAATCTCTTCCTTTCTTTACAGCACACAAAATTCCTCTTCAAAGTGGCAAGGAGGAAGAATTCTCTCACTTTTCCTGCACTCTTACAATCTCCAGAAGAATTCCTCACAAATTAGACTCTCTACACTTTTCTCTATACACTAATGGAACCTCTAACTTAAAAACAACTCTTCGCCCTCTAGGTGCTCTAGAGCCTCTAGAACCTTCTCCATTTTTGGCCAAAATCTTCTTTTAAAGTTGTGGATGAGTTTTCCCAAGGGTTGTCTAAGCACCCCTCCAAAATTCGTCCTCATCCAATGCATTGTTGGAAATAACAGCCAATCGCGTTGTCGATGGCCTCGAGAGCACCGTTGGCGGGCCTTCTAAGTGAATTAAATCTGGAGCCTCGGGAAAAGTTCGTTGTTGGGCTTGCCGTCGGTGCCCTAGTTCAAATATTCACATTTTGGTCCCTTTCGCTCCAAATTTGCTCCTTTTTGCATCTTTTTGCTTCAATGACCCTAATTCATCATTCCTGCGACAAAACATCAAAAATACTTTTTCCTTAAAGTGCAATATTATAAAAAACAGTGTAAAATAGGCATGAAAATCTCAACATATTTTTCTTTGGTCAAAATCACCCAAACATAACTATTACTTGTCCTCAAGTAATTTTAGTACTATGTAAAAGATATGATCTATTGTAGTAAAGTTTCAATTCAAAAATACTATAAGTTTGATTTAGATAAATACTATATTGAGATTTTCAGAAAAAATTCAAGTAATTAAATTAACTATGTAGTTACAAGATTATCTAGTCATCAAGTTTAAGAGTTCTAGTCTTCTATTCATTTCAAGAATGACTATATGTTGCAATATTAAGTCACTTAGAATATTCA
>NW_018253216.1:16204-16610 GCF_001263595.1 Phalaenopsis equestris
GCCTTCCATCGTACTAAAGGATTCATACTGGCAGCTATAAGAGTTTGGGACTTCGTAAAAGGTGTTGATGCGGGCGGTAGTAAAATCCACAAGAAAATCCACGCACTTAAACGATTCTATCTTCAGAATAGATTACATTTGCGTAGAACTCCATAAAAACATTTGCATCAGCTTTATTGGTTGTGTAACAGAAGTTTTCCCACTTTCGCTCGACAATAACTCATTCAATTTCTCCTCCCGGACTCTCAAAAACTCGATCTTGTATGCATTTCTTTCCCTCAAATACTGAAGTAAACCTTGATTGAGCCTTCACATTGACAAAACGAGACACATCGAACTCAGGTCATCTCTTTTGTCATGGAGCCATTTCAATCTAATCAAAATTATAGAAAAACTCCCATATATA
>NW_018253216.1:16864-19079 GCF_001263595.1 Phalaenopsis equestris
ATTGCATTTTTCAGAGGAAGGGGATGATGAATAGTGGCGGTTGATTGGTCAAAATCACGGTTAAAGGTATTTTTATTTTAGGATATTGTTGTTGGTGGGGTCTTCGGCGCCGTCGGCGCGCTCTATTGAAAATTTATCCTAAGTCTCGGGACAAGTTTATATCCTAAGTCTCGGGAAAAGTTCATCGTCGGCGGCATCGAGGGCGCCATCGGCGGGCCTTATTGAAATGGTTCAATTCCCAGATTTTTATAATTTCGATCAATTTCAATCCTCAACGACATCTGTTCAATCATCATAGACATAAATTTAAGTGATTAAATGATGTACTTATCACAAATAAACTTTCACAATACAAAACATTACAATTATATATAAATTTCAAGAGTTACAATGTAAGTTGCAAAACACACCTAAGTTTGGTATTTTCTGAACCTTAATACATTAATTTAGCGTCGCAATCCAAGCCACAATAATCAAAACGCTGAAAATTAAACATCCTATGCTTAGTCTCAACTATACAGAGAACTAAAAGCATAATTCTAAAGCAAAGCAAATGCAAAGTTCAAATCAAATTACATACATAGACAGACAGGTAGCAATATAAATCTACTATTCTTCAGACTCAGTACTAGATTCTCCTCTGAGATCACTCATTGATTGCACATGAACGAAGAGGTTATAGAAAGGTTGGTATGTAAATTCTTCAGTAGAATCCTCTTCTATCAATTTGATCATTCTCATCAGCCGTATCAAACTATCTTCTATATGCCCAAAGTGAGAAAAATATTCTTTCATCCTCCAATCTAGATGAACAAAGAAATCAGAGATATTATTAATTACATTCATAACATTTTGTACCTCCTTCTCCAATTTCTTGATTCTGTGCAGGATCAACAGAGTCTTGTCTGTAACTAAAGGTTAAATCGCAAGTGAATTCTGAGACGATTGATCTACCATAATAGTCATGTCATTTTCATCTTCATAAGCTGGGAATCTCTCAGTTGGGTCCAAAGGCTTCCAAGGTAGAAGTACCTTTTCCCAATTTTTGTAGGATACTTGGAATTGACTGCAAAGTAAGAAAATTGTGGAAGGGTGTCCAAGCTCATAAGTTGATCCATGAACAATCAGGCCCAAAATAGACTTCACAATTATTGATCCAATATCGATTGGCAGTCCCATTTGGATGCAATCATTCAGAATAGCACTTTCTTTAGAAATTTTACCAATCTTCATTGTTGGTAATAGTTTTGCAAAAATGAAGAAGTGTCAGTGTTTCAAAATGGGATTTAGGAGTGTCACAAAAAAACTAACATACCCGTTTTCTCTCATTTCCCAATCTTCTGTTTTATCCGTTAAATATTGGTAAATCACATTCATCTAGTTTCTTGTCGAGATGAAGTTGGAATAATGGCAGACAGGAACGTTCTCAATAATATATAATTCATTGATCCTTGCAGGAGTAAAAGTTATCCACCTACCGCGCACATAGACGACCCCATGGTTGATTCCATGCAAATTAGCATAAAATTCCTTCACCACAAGAACAACCACGGCGGCGGTAGTATAGCACAACACTTAGCATTTCTAAACTTTGTCATACTATCATCTCTTCAATTTCTTTTGAGGGATTATTCAATCCTCAATTTACGAATCCTCATTCCTTGATTAATCTTTTCTTCGTCAGTACCTTCTTGATGATTCGCTGTGCTTCCGCACTATTGAACTTTCTCCAGTTGAACACTCGCATTCAAGGATTTTCATGGGAAATGGATGCAATAACAATGAATTTGGTGGAGTTTCACTTCATTTTTGGTGGAAATATGAACTTAAGAATTGAATTTGGGAGTTTAAAAGGGGTAACTCCCGCCCAAAACTGCCAAAACTGCTCATTCAAACTCCAGAAACCGCCATCCCGTCGGTCTCGCCGTCGGTGAGCCTTTAGTATTTAATTTCCTGGACTCTGGGGAAAAACCCACCGTCGGTGGCGTCGATGGCGCTGTCGGTGCCCAAGGAAAAAATTGCACAGTTTCGCTCTAGTCCGAAGGCGTTCCAATTTTTCTCTATGGATTCAATTTTTACGATGATTCAAGGGTAAATAAGAGTAGTAGAGCTCAATATACCACAAACTAATGATAATTTCAAATAAAAACTACTATAATCACAATAAAAATAAAGATAATTATGGGTTGCCTCCTATAAAGCGCTTGGTTTAACG
>NW_018253216.1:20783-22163 GCF_001263595.1 Phalaenopsis equestris
TCTGTAATCATAAATTGACATTTCTCCCAATTTAGAATTAAATTAGTTCTTTTGCATAACTCCAAAACTTTTTCAAGATAAGTTAAGCATGCATCAAATGATGTTCCAAATACAAAGAAATCATCCATAAATACTTCCAATCCATCATCAATTAACTTACTAAATATAGACATCATACATCTCTAGATTCTTGCAGGTGCATTGCATAATCCAAAAGACATTCTTTAAAAAGCAAAAGTTTCAAAAGGACTAGTAAATGTTGTCTTGTCTTGATCCTCACGAGCAGTAGGAATTTTATGATAACCGGCATATTCATCTAGAAAACAAAAATAGTTGTGCCCAGCAAGTCTATCTACTATTTGGTCTAAAAAGGGTAAAGGGAAGTGATCTTTCCTGGTGGCAGTGTTTAATTTTCTATAATCAATGCAATTAAGCCACCCAGTAACTCGTTTGATGGGTATTAATTCATTATTTTCCTTTATTTTAACAGTCACTTCTCCTTTCTTAGGAACAGAATGAATTGGACTTACCCATGAACTATTTGAAATAGGATATATACTTTCATTGTCTAACCATTTCAAAATTTCCTTTTTTACTACTTCTTTCATCATTGGATTTAATCTCTTTTGTAGATCAACTCTTGGTTTATATTGTTCATCTAGTATAATTCTGTGCTTACAGATTGAAGAATAGATTTGTTTAATATCAGCTAAGGTCCAAACAAAAGCTTTCTTATATCTTTTTAATATATCTAACAGTCTTTGCTCCTGCAAATCATTTAATTCTGAAGATATAATAAGAGGTACCAAGGAAAATAGGTTGAGATTTTCATACATATTTTATACTATTTTTGATGATATTGCACTTTAAATAAAGGTATTTTTGATGTTTTGTTGCAGGAACGATTAATCAAGGTCAATGGAACAAAAAGATGCAAAAAGCAACGAATTTGGAGCGAAAAGGACCAAAATATGGAGATATGAACTAAGGGCGCCATCGACGCCACCGACGACCAATTTTTCCCGAGGCTACAAGATAAAATTCTCTAGAAGTCCGCCGACGGCACCCTCGAGGCCACCGACGGCGATCTCGATGGTTATGCCTACTCAAGCTTTGGATAAGGCTAAATTTTGAAGGGATGCTTAGGCAACACTTGGGAAAGCTCATCCAAAACTTTAAAAGAAGATTTTGGCCAAAAATTGATGGAAGTTCGAAGAGAGTCTATAGTTCCTAGAGGTTAGAAAGGTTCCATTAGTGTTTGTTAGAGTATAAAAAGTGTGAGCAATTCTTCGAGAGATTGTAAGAGTGGAGGGAAAGTGAGAGATTTCTTCCTCCTTGCTACTTCGAAGAGGAATTCTGTGTGCTGTAAAGAAAGGAAGA
>NW_018253216.1:22221-22732 GCF_001263595.1 Phalaenopsis equestris
TTAAGAAATTGTGATGATCTTTTCACTTTGATCTTAATTTATATTCAATTTGGCCAATTGATTTGTTAAAATATGTTGAGTTTTACAACTAAAGTGAAGATTACATCCAAGATTCAGGGAGGTTAAATCCCTTTGAAGTTGGGTGCAAAGAAATAGGGAAATAATATTATCGGGCGTAGAATTGGAGATTTTAGAGTGACAGACTAAAATCCCCAATTCAGTCATATCATTTGAGTGCTGAATTGTAGATGTTAGCCCTCAGGTGAGGGGAACGTGGGAGCTCTGAAGTGAGAGCCAGTATCCTCCAAGTCTAGCCACAGATTCAGTAAACAAGCGTAATATTAATCAATGTTCTTTATGACTGGACCAAAGGGTAAAGAATAGGTATGCTCCTATTAGGCACAATACTATTTGGCACAATATAATTTGAACTAATTGACTTTATCCATTAAATATAATTTCTTGACAAGTAGAAGGATGCTTTCTTATATATTGAATATCACAATTAAAC
>NW_018253216.1:22937-23949 GCF_001263595.1 Phalaenopsis equestris
TGTATACTTGCGTTGATAAGTGTGACTTTATAATTATTGAATATTTATTACGTCCATATTTATCTTATATTTTAAGCATATAAAAAGTCGCCGGTCATTTTTTGGTGTCGTTGCCGGGGAGTGATAGAGTGAGTGAGTCAAATCATGATTCGTGAATGGACAAATTAGGATTATTAGAAAATTTTTCCTTGAATTGCAACTTATTTTTATATTTAGTCAATTATATTATTGAGTACTGATTTCAAATTATATGCGTAAATTTGGACCTGAAAATCTTATACTCTACCATTCAGAATTAGAATGCATTATTAGAAGGATTAGAAGATTAAGAAGAGAACTTAGAAATTATGATACAATGAAAAATAACCCAAACAATCAAGGAATAGAGAATGAACACCAACCTAGACCCCTACGAGATTATGCAAATCCTACAACAGATGAAATTCACTTATTTATCCAAAATCCTGATGTAGCTGCTAATTCATTTGAGTTTAAACATTCTATTATCCAAATGGTACAAAACAATCAATTTGAAGGTACACCAAATAAAGATCCGAACTTACACCTCAGTAGTTTTTTAGAACTTTGTGCTACTTTTAAATATGACAGAGTCTCAAACGATGCTGTGAGACTTAGAGTTTTTTCTTTTTCACTGAAGGATAAGGCTAAGATGTGGTTAAATTTGTTAGCACCGGGATCTATTAGAACTTAGGGAGAAATTTCATAGTAATTTCTATCCAAATATTTCCCTCCATCCAAAACTGCTAAACTTAGAAATGACATAACATCGTTCTGTCAGATTGATGGAAAGTCAATATATGAAGCTAGGGAGAGATTTAAAGATCTTCTTAGGAAGTGTCTTTATCATTCGTTACCAGATTGGTTGATAATTAAAACTTTTTATAATGGATTAGTGGGATCTCTTAAATAGATTATAGATGCTGTGGCTGGTTGTTCGTTAATGTCAAAACAATTTAATGAGGCTTATTCATTAATGGAAGAGATGGCTACC
>NW_018253217.1:0-16191 GCF_001263595.1 Phalaenopsis equestris
TCACATGACATGCTCAACCACGGATACTGCCTGATTTTAAATCATGCCCGCCATACTCAACCACATATACTACCTGGTTTTATAGATAACTCAACACGATTAACCACAAATACTACTCGGTCTTATAGCCTACACAACGTACTCAACCATAGAGACTACCTAGTCTTATAACTCACATGACACACTCAAACTTATATACTATATGCTCTTATTTCTAAAGTTTCTATGACTATCAAATGGAGCTGGTGATTCCTGATAGGGCAATCTTTGATAAAATAATCTCATCGAGCTCTACTTAAGTTGTTTGGCTTTTTTATATTTTGATCCAATTTTTTTTTATTTATTCTTTTAATTGTAAGCTTAATTTTATAATTTCCTAACATTGTTTATGTTCTTGATAAATCAGATTGGAAGAAAAGGAAAGTGGTATATCGAATAGTTGGAAGAGGGACGTAAAGATTATATTCTTTAATTTATGCTTAAAAAGATCACAATAAGCGACAGAAAAACTATATATTTTAATAATGAAGGTTGATAAAACGTAATAAAAGACTTTCATGAGAATACATGAAGATCAACTAAAAAAAAACTAAAAATTGTGGAAGCAGTTAAAGAGAAGGTCAACTTGATTAGGTTGAGACGCTATTAATAAAATAATTGATGTATCCGAGGAGTGGTGGAGAGAAAAGCTTTCAGCAAGTAGAAGATGCAAAATAAATTATTTATATTTTCATTTTATAGAACTATGATCTTATCAGTTGTAGGTCATTCCAGATGGAAAAAAAATTAAATGATTTCTGGAGTAGACCTTAAGTTGGAGAAGAAACATGATTTTATGTTTCTCAGAGTTGTGGCTATGGGCTCCAATATCTGGGCTACAACACAGGACATCCCCCAAAATTTGGATGAGCTCAAATATACTCATTTAATTGAAGTCCAAGAGGATTCACTATAGGATAAATAATAAGGTGAACCCAAGAGGATTCACTATAGAATAAATAATAAGGTGAACCAAGTCATTCTGAGCATTGTGCAACCTAATATTTTGAAGTTGATCTTCTTCAACAAATTGTAGCAGAGTCAGAGGTTTTCTAAAGTTTTCATAATCTTCTAAGAATATGCAGAGAATAATTCTAATTAAACTTAGGATCTCCTAGATCACTTTAAGTTCATTCTAGTCTCACTAGGCTGTTAATTATATCATCCAAGTTAAATTACTATGTTTAAGTTATGCTCAGTATATATCTTAATTAACCCACAAGTAGGCTATTAGCTACTTACCTTGTTATGTTTGAGTTTTTGAATAGCACCCTAATGGTGGGCCCAATCATTTAGGTGAGCTAGTAGTGTTTAAGATAAGTTATGTTCTTTTTTTTCTAATCTCATTAGATAATTTTAGATCAATCCTAGCTTATTACCAAGCCCTTAGAGCTTTTATGGATAGATTTGTAATTTTAAATAAGAGTTAAGCGAAGTGGACATGATTCTTATTGAACGATTGAATTATAGTCTTACCCTTAATATGGGGCTTCAAATTAGTTAATTATTGTCTTGTTATCTCATTCCCTTCACATTAGAATCATCCAATATATTTATCTTCTAAACTATAATAATTTGATTAATTGCAATTTTATTTTTGTGTAGAGAAAAGTGTGAATTGGTTTCTACCTCTTATCCCTTTTTGTTTCAATCATCCTAGGGGATCCATTATGATCAAAATTACTCTTTCACCCTTTAGTTTGATCTAAATTTTTAATTAGGGCTCCAAATTTGATAATTACTATTTTGCCGCTAAGGTTCTTTACTTCATAATTCTCTCAATTTGATTTAAAAAACTTTGAAAGTTTGTTGGATTGCTACTAATGAATTAATTAAGACACTAGAGAAGACTTTGTATTTTTTTTTATTTTTATTTTATTTTTTTTAATTATTTTAATTCAAAAATAAGGATGTTCAAAGTTAATTCATTTACTTAACTAAAACATATCCTCTATTCTTAAGAAAATTTTAGAAGGTCACATAGGTCAGAGAACCACTCAGTCCAATTTTCACGATTTTTTTTGAATTATATTCCAAATATAATGATTTTTGTTTGTTGATTATAATGAATAAATGAATAGAAAATATATTTTATTTTGAAAATTACTTTCTATATTTTTCTTTAATCTCTATGGCTTAAGAGAGCCTAGAGAAATTAATATTATATTTTTCTAATTTTTATAATTTCTTAAGTAAAAAACACAATAAAATACATTTAATTACTTAAAATACATTTTATAATCCAAAAAAATTATAAAAAAAACTATTGTTTTCTTCAATAAAGAAGTGATTTATGGCATTTTGACACATTTTGGGCATTTTTGTGATTTTGGTATTTCTAATTAATATTTAATTAGGAAAATAGGCTAAAAATAATTTTTTTTACTTCAATTATATTTTTCTTAGGTAGCTCTGGTCTTAAGGAACACTTAAAACCACTTTTCATAATTTTTTTATTTATATTTTATTTTTTATAATTATTTTAATTTAAAATTCTTATTTACTTAGAAAATACATCATTATATTAAAAATAATTTTGATGGCTCTGGAATTTTTAAAGGGACTCTTTAAGGTCATTTTCTTTAATTTGGGTTATTTTGTTGATTTTTTGAGTTATCCTATATTTTTCTTATTTTTGGTAATTTTATTAATTTTGAAATAAGAAAATATGTTCAAAATTTTTAAAATTTGATTTTTATTTTTTCTAAGTTTCGCTGACCATAGTGAACATACTAAACCAATTTTTGTAATTTTCTAACTTATATTTTATTTTTGATAATTATTATAAGCAAAATAAGGGTGGTTTACATTAAAAACTAGGGTTTCCAACGTTATTGGTGTCCTCTGACTTTAGAAAAATCCAAGGACATCTCTAAGCATATGAGGATCCTAAGCATATGAGGATTAGACCTCCAAATTTCATATTTTTTTGGTTAAGATTTAATTATTTATGATTTGACTAAATTTTGGAGTATTTAATTAATTTAAAAATAAATCTTAAGCAAATATTTTTTATTTTTAGTCCATATTGTTTCCTCTATTCACTGAGCACAAAGTATTTTTATTTTATTTTTAGCAATTTTCTACACCAAGTTTTGAATTTTTTAAGTTTCTATAAGTTTCTATAATTATTTAAATAAAAAATACCCCTAATTTTCTTCTTATCCACGCGATATCCATGTCAACCTCGGTGTCATCGAAGCGCTACGTGTCGTCCCGCGGTCAGCTATGCTTTACACAGCTGCCACACATACCAACTGTTCATGGCTCATCCGCTCGTTCGACTCCTCCGCCGTCCGATTGATACACGCCCGAATGGATGACATCCGTTCATCGTCCGTGATCTTCCTAACCTGAGAACCGCTCATTTTCTAACCTTATGATCTCGCTCCTTACTCAACCAAATTAAGTGAAGTTTGTTCCTACACCTTCATCTAAGTGAGACAAACACATATATATGGCTAGATAAGTATGAAATACAAGTTTGCTTCATAAAAATTCAAAGAGAAAAATTAGGAATTTTGATCCATACCTTTGTCCAAAAGGTGTAGCCTCAGTTGGATTGGTTTCCGAGCTTTGCCTTGATCCCACGAGCATCCTCCAATCTTAAATTTGAGATGTGGTTGGATTTGTGTAGGAGTTCGATCAAGAGGTGGCTCAGGCTTGGTCATGGACTAGGTTGAGGTGTTTGGGATGATGGGGCTTCAATTGGGAAAGTGATTTTAGAGTGTTGGGAAGCTTTTAGAAAGGTCAATTTGGAGTTTGGTTTAGTTTGGTGGGAAGGTCGTGAAATGTTCTAGATTTGAAATGCTCTGGATTTTGAGCTCAAAATTAGGGCTGAGCAGTGGGAGAGATGACCTAAAAATGATGAAGGGCTCAAAAGGATTAGAATGAGCTTCGGGGCACTGGAAATAAAGTTTGGAATGATTTTTGCAGAGTTTCACTAAGGTTTCTGCACTTCTCCCTTTTGGCCGTGTGGGCTGCCTTATTTATAAAGGAGGAAGGAGGGTCCAATTGGGTTGGCCAGTGGGTGCAAAAGCTTGCTTAGGTGAAGGGAAGAAGAGGGCCAGTGGCCAATTAGATTAAGCCAACTCAGGGGGTTCCAATTTTCGGGTTTAGATACATGGTCCCCCTCGGCTATGGTGTTTCTCGGTGGCTAGGGTGGCTGAACGACCAGGCAAAGTCACCTCCACACTGTGGGAGGTCAAAATTGGGGAGATTTGAAGTTAATTTGGTCTAAGCATGGGTAAATGCAATTTTTCCAAAGTGGCCAATGGATTTGGGTTAGGTTGGGTTAGCCATGGGTTCAACCCCATGAAAATGGCTTGGGGTCAAGTCCAAGGTGGCTGAAGTTGATGGGTCAACTTCTAGGGGTTTGGGTGATTGATTTGGCATGGGGAATATGAATTTGGTGGTGTTATGGTTTTTGTTAAGCCATTCTTTTGGGGGGTGAAATGAGGTCCTCCTTTTGCCATATTTGGTGTTTATGACCTTTATGATGCTAATGGATGGTTCCATGAGTGAATCCAAGACATGCATGAGGTCATGGGTAAATTTCATGAAAATTTGGTGAGAGAGGGCCATGGGGCCAAAAGTAGATGGGTTCATACACGGATGCATAGTGCATGGCCATGATTTTTAAATTTGATTAAATGGATGATGAAAAGAAATTTTTCATGATGGGCTTAATTGAAATTGAAATTGGGCTTCTTTCATGGGCTTCTAAATTTTTTCATTAAGGGGTTACTTTGGGTTTTCATGATGGGTTAAGAAAAAATTATTTTGATCGTTTTAGGATGAGTTGGGGAATATCAATCCCACGGAGATCGAAGTTAATCACAACGGCTTTCAAGAGAAGTTCTAGTGTAGAATAACACTCTCTAGCTTAGAAGGTCGATAAAAGTTTAGTTTTGATTATATCCTATAATTATCACCATAATACTACTTCTACTTTTAAACTAAAATACTTAGTGAAAATTAGAAAGTGGGGTTTAATATATTAAAAGTCCCCTTCCTCATTCAATGAAATTAGTGCATGTGTAAAATAAACAAGTAAGGAGAGAGATTGTGACAAATGGGAGCAATTATATTCTCTACCCTTACTAGAAATGCTATAAAGAACATTGGTTAATCTAAAATTTGAATAGTTCTGAAGACGAGCTAGGAAGAGAAGATACTAGCTCTCACTTTAGAGTTCCCTCTTATCCCTCCACCTAGAGGCTAACATCTCGTATCAAAACCTAAAACAATCGACCAAATTAGGGGGCTTTAGCCTATCACTCTAAATTCCACTAATTCTACACCCATCAAAGATTATTTTCCTATTTATTTACACTCAACCATATGGATTACATTATCATCCATACAATTTCATGTGATTCTACCACAGTTGATTGAGACAATACCATCACAGATCTTACATGTTCTCACAACAGATTTTAACATGCAAGTTGATCAAGTAAACATGTAAATGAAGAACAAAGTAAAATCATCACAATATATTCTCACTCCACTCAATTCTATATCCTACACATGCATACTAATTCATTATAAGAGGGACAAAACTCTCCTTGTATTGCAAAAGCAATCTCCTTACAATCCTCTTCAAGAACAAAGTGAAAAGAAAATTTCCACCTTGTCACCACACTTGGGGCTCACGCCCAAGCCTTCTTCTCCTCTTACAATTACTTTAAGAGAGTCCAAGAGAGTTCAATAAATTTTTTAAAAACATTTCTAAGCCTTTTTTATAATTTCCCAAGAGTTTCTTAAGTGTCTCTTCAAAAGTGTCCAGATTCAATGAATCTTCCAAAAGGTGCCTCAAGTGCCTCTTCATAACTCCTTATAACTGCCCCAAATACTTCTAGAAAGTCCATTTTATCATTTCCAATGAATTCCCCATAAAACACACGAAGCAACGCTTGAACAATCATCCAAATCCGTCGTATATTTTAGAAGATATGTTGAAAACCATCCCCGATGCCTAAACAACGATTCTGGGGCGCTTAAGCGCCCTCCTCTCTGTTTGGTGGCTCTTAAGTGCCATATTTGGGCGCTTAAGCGTCGGGCAAAGGCACTTAAGTGCCTAGTTTTGGTCCGCATAGCTCCGGTGTGCCCCGATTCGACCCGATTTGCTTCGGTTTGCTTCGTTTTGGTTGATTTTTATTTTTTTTGCTCCAATCACTCCAAATTCTTTAATTTGATGTACCTACAACCAAAAATGTAGGAAAACATACCTTTAAATTGCAATATCATTATAAAATATAGCATAAAAAATAGTACATTTTTAGGCACGTCACATGGTTATGTGTCTAAATTTGATTTCCATTCTTTCTAAATTGATGAGGTGGAAATTTGTCATGATGGGCTTAATTGAAATTGAAATTGGGCTTCACTCATGGGCCTTTTAAGTTTTGTCATAAAGGGATCAATTTGGGCATTTTGGATGGGTTAAGGAAAATTGATTTTAGGCTTGATGGTCTTTAGAATTGTTAAGCAAAATTTGATGAATTTTTGGACTTGGTGAAATTTTGGTATGGATTTGGACATTTGGCTCAAAATTGGGAGTCTTGGGTTTGGAATTGAAATTTGTGCTTTAATTTAGTGTTTGGTTAAATTGAATTTAAATTTGGTATTGGAATTTGGAGGGCTTGAATTTGGGGTTAAATTGGGTATTTTGGGGAATTTAGGGAAATTGGGTAACTTGGGAGGTATTTGATAAGGTCATCATGCATGTCATGACTAGCCATCTTGAGATCATAGGACAACAAATGAGAACTCATTCTTCAGTTTCTTCATGTTGGTCTTAATCATCCCAAATGACATTTTGGGGCTTGTGACCACTCGTGTGAGTTCCCAAAGAGTTAAGGAGGTAGGTCTAGTGTATGATTTTAGGGTTTTGGGGTATGTTGGAAAATTAATGGGTTTAAGTGTGTGAAGGTGTGTGTGAGACCAAAACTGAGCCACCAGAGTTGTCTTAAGGCCTGGTTGAACTTATAGGAACTCACTTTTGAGTCTTCACATATCACATATTGGTCTTAGCCATCCCAAAGTGACATTTGAGGGCTTGTCACCAATCAGGTGGGACCTCACAAGAGGAGTCAAGAATTGTCTAAAATTTTTATGTGGGGTGTGGATTCCCTCACTAGTCCTCTAAGATAGTTCATAGGAAAGTCCGTAGGCTAAATCCCAGGTTCCTAAAGAGAAGAATTTGACCTCGTAAAAAATGAGGTCAAAACCTCCATGTCGGACCACAGTCGTTAAGCCGCCGCCGCCCTATGATGACTATCTTTAAGCCAACTTTGAGACATCGAAAGTAAACTTTGAGACACCACTGCAGTGTCAAAAACTTGATGTCGGGCCCCCACTGCCTTGCTAAATAACTATTGCTAGGTTGCCATCACCACAAGCTTCCATTAGTGGGCTGCCACCACCACTATCATGCCACCTTCACTGGACCATCAACATTATGCTAGATTACTATTTTTGGCTTGCTGCCCTGCAGGATCTTTAATGATTGAGAGCCACCATAGTTGTGGTACGCCATCAAAATTTTTGGTTCATCATCTTCTGTTCATGACTATGCCATATCACTTTCACTTAATCATTGCCCTAATCATTGCCACTATTGGAGTATACCACTACTATCACTCGATCACCTTTGTTTAACCAGTAAATTTGTCAGTACTGTTGACCTCATTTTTGGTCAAACCTATTTTGTCGGCTTAAATTTAGCTGGAATTCACTTGAGCTTAGTCTTGATCAAACCCTAATTTAATAAAACTGAATTATAACTTGATAAAAATTTTAAAATAATTAAAATAATCTTTAAACACTTTCAACTTTAACAAAAACCCCAACGATAACTCTAAAAATAATTTAATAAATTAAATTATGAGATTATTGTTTTCTCTTTCGAGATCTTTTTAGGACTCAAGTCTTGATTTTGAAAGCTGCACAAGACATATTGTCAAAAATAAATACCATTCAAATAATTCGATGGTCATTTGAAATAAATTTTTCATAAAATTCTTTAGTTTAAATTTTCATGCATGAAGATCTTTGTCACAAACACTAAAATTATTATTTTCTTCCACATATCAATTTATTGATCAAAATTACATGATGTAAATAACATGATCTTCATAATCATATATGAGAAGCAAGCAAGCTTATTTAGTGGTCATTAGAGCTCATTTTGTGTAAAATTGTGACCTTAGGGTTTCTATGCACGAAAAGTGGTCTCAAGTAATAATTTTTTAAGTGAGCCATTATCTTTGAAAAAAAACTTCACTATTTTGTTTGTTGTCGATCCCCAAAAATAACTTTAATTTAATTTAATATATATATTTAATTTTGAAAAGTAATATCTTAATTTTTTGAAAATACTAGACGAAACCAATCTCATATATGCAATAGTTTAAATAAACAAACACAACAGTGCAAGTGATGTACCTATCTCAAGGAATAGACACATTACTTGATTGTGAGACTATATTAAATAAACTATATAATTTATGACATCTATTTTGGTCTACAAAACCTTTTATGTCGACCAACAAGTTTCTCTATCAAATCTGGAAGATTATATAGGGTTTATATTAAGTTGGGTTCCAAAGTTCCCTACAGAGGCAAGCCCCTATAATTAATTACATCTTAAGTGACGGAAGTCTCTTAAGAATACTCTCGATTCATATAAGTGGTTTTGCTTTCAAGAATTTTAAAGTTTAAGGTTTTCAAGATTGGACATTAGAAATTCAAAAGGGAATTGATCAAATAGGAATAATTACTTTCAGAAATTCAAAGGAATGAAAGGTAGGAGATGTCATTGATCCGGGGGAAGCAAGGTGACTTCTCAAACTATCCTAAAATTTGGCTTCAATTTTTAAGAAAATACTATTACACATTTCATTCTGTTAATTTTAATTATTTAGGGCTTACACTTGCATGACAAGGTCATACAAATAGCTTGGAAGATAGGATGGTTAATGTCATAACGAACGACAATCTCAAAGCCAAAAGCTAGTTAGGGCTTAAATTGCACAAAATAATTGTGCAAAAGCCTAAGGAGGAGTTGAGGATTTATGCCGTACTAGACGAGCTACTTGAAATCCTATTGTTTGTTATTTAATTCTAAAAAAAGATGTGCTGTTGTAGATTCGGTGGCTCTTTTAAAGTTGTTATTCCATACATTATCCTTCTCCATGCTCGATAGTCTTCTACTCCTCCTCCATTTTCATCTTTTACAAATCTATCATCTTGTTTCAACATCTTCCATTTGCAATCTCCTTTTCCTTCCCCAACTTGAGTTGCAGCTCCTTTTCCAATGTATTTTTTTTTCTCTTTTTTGTTCTTTCATCCTCTAAGGCAAAAATTTCCTTCATTTTTGCCTACTTCCAGGATCTAGCCATCACACCTCATCCATATGTTCAATTTTACCTTTACTAATCATCATATTGAACCTCACATTCATTATACATGCTTCTCATAATGCTCCTTTTAAAGCAAAAATTCATGCTGTGGCAAAATGGTCAATTTTTTCTTTCATTTTCAAAGCTTTAAAATCTGAAGTAAATATATTTCTCACTTATTAATTTGAAATAAGACTAATTTTACTAAAAACAATTACCTAACATTACACATTTCTATTCTTAATTAAAATTAGGAAGTTTTTGTGAAAATTTTTTATGATTAATTAGTTGTTATTTTATTTCTAAAAGTTGTGTATAATTTTGAACTTCTATATTTGGATATTATTAAGAAATTCTTCAATAATGATTTATTAATTGAGTAACTTTTATACAATAATATATTTAATGTTATTAAAAAAGAAATAAAAGGTTTTATTTAAACAAGAAGTCTATAATATCATTATCAATTTTAATGGTCACATCAACAACTACCTGAGCCAAGTGGTGTCATACTGTCATGCTCATGAAAAATTTATTTTAGTGGTAGATATACTTTAGAATCAAATTAGATATTAACTTCTATAAGTGTTACTAATCCTACTAATCAAATCAACATATCGTGATGTTTGTATTCTTCCTATTGTTCTAATGGTTTATGAGTTTAATGGCACCTTATAGATAAATTTGTTATGGAGCCTAATTTTTAGCCTGAAAGTAAAATATGCTATGCAGACTTAGTTGCTAGCCAATTTTAATAATAAAACCATTGTAGAGGTTGGAAGGGAGGGACAAGTCCTATCCTAAATTTTTAAAGATAAAGTCCCTAAAAAAATTCATTTATTTTATAATCAGTACTTTAAAAATTGAACTCTTATATTTTTCATGCTTTCCATAAATAGAGCATGATTTTTGTATTTTTATTCACATTTACTTGCACATCCATGCCTTTTAGTCGGTCGACTTGACAAGTGTGGTTATGGCTAGTGGTAATAAATTCATTGAGCATGTCCCTAATGAGGAAGTAATAATGAAGGTCTGTTGGTATTATTTTGGTTAAGGAGTTATCCGTTGAAAGCTGGTCGGCCGCCGGAATCGAAATCCCGTCGCCCGCTTCGGAAAGACATTTAATTTACACACACACACATATAAATCAATTTATCCCAAAAGATAAACACGAGACTTGAGCGTGAGGCTAGATCAAATAAACTAAGTAATATATGATATCCGTTTGGTCTACGAAAATGATTTTATTTGCCGACAAATTCCTCTATTTAATACAAAGAATTAAATATGGTTTATATTAAGCTGGGTTCAGAAGAATTTCTTATAAGGACAAGCTCCTATAGTTAATTACATCTTAAATGACTGGATCACTCAAGAAAACTCTCGATAAAAATCAGGGAATATTATCTTTAAGGAGTTCAAAAGGATAGGACTTTTCAACGAAATCGGACAAAGAGGTGTCAAAGGGTAATGACTCAAATTTGGAACATTTGTTGTGGAATCCAAAGGAGGAAGAACTAGGGGATGTCACAGATCTTGAGGAGAACATCTGTGACTTCTCAAGCTATCCTAATATTTGGCTTCAAGTTTGAGAAGAAATTATTTAAATGTTTCATCTTGTAGATTTTATTTGTTTAAGACTTACACTCATGTGAAACGATCACATAAATAGCCTGGAAGATGTGAAGATTTAGGTCATGAAAAATAAAAACCTCAAAATCCTAAGATGAGTTAGGGCTTATATTCTATAGCAGAGCTATACAAAAGGCCTAAAGATGAGTTGAGGATTTATGTTGCATAAGCAAACAACCTCAAAATCCTATGGCTTGTTGTTTAATTATAAGGAAAGATATGTTGTTGTAGATCCTCTTGTTGATGATGATGGTCGTGCTGCCCACAATGGTAGCTCCAAGCTCCTCGCCATGACGAGTTTAAGTTTTTTAATGTGTCAAGTTATGATGTCAGATCAAATGTTGATGTGATTATGATTCTTTAAATATTATGGGGCATATTAAAGTTTATTAGAGCGACACCAGTTCGGATCCTATTGTTCCCTCATTTCGGTACCACTATTTTCTTTCGGATTCACTTAGTTCAAATGAATTTACTAAACTCACTCAAAAATAGGTATAAAAATGTATCTAAAAACACTATATATTTTAGGTGTATCAGTTACCTCCTCTGAAGGATTCTTGATCATTCGATAGAGACGTCTTAATTTAGTTGCAATTGTTGTTTTGTGATGTTTGTGATTAAATTTTGAGTTGTCTTATATTTTTAATGTTGTTGCGATAATTTTATCTTGATTGATTTTTACTTTTGGTTTTGGTTTTACGGCTATCCTAGCAGTTTTGGTTTTCATGCAGGGTGACATCGTTGTTTAACATGCAAGCTCGAGGCAAGAAGTAAATGCATTAATTTAAAAGCGTACCTGTCGGTTCTTCTCATTTCTCCACCTGAAAGGTCAGTACTTGCAAGACATGTATATAATTTTGTAAGGAATTTAAATTGCAGGAGTAGATGAAGCTTTAGCTACCAAACCCCAAGTTATGGCTTTATTGAATCTCAGAAGATCCTAATGGATGATTTTAGAACAAAAATATGACAAGTCCAATTTTCCCTTCAGAATGTCCAATAGATTTTAAAATGTTCGAGGCATGACTCAGGAACACTTTGAAGATCTCTTTAAATATTTTGAGTTCATTTTGAACTTATCATATTGTTCAATTAATCATCCGAGGTCGAAGTGTGACTACCCCGTTGCTCAGTGAAGTTTGACAATTCAATTACCCCAAGGATTGGATACATTATTAATTAATTGATGTTTCATTTAAGAGTTATGTGAGTAAGTTCTCCTAAGGCAAGTTTAGGTCATTTAAAGATTGTGGTGCCTGCAATTAAGGTCAGGCTTGTAGTGTTTAAAGATGTTAATCACCAATCATATTATCTTCTAAATCCGATCAATTGAATATAAACATCAAGCCTAGGTCACTACCAAGACTTTAACAATCATAATAGGTGAAATGGTGATTATCAAAAATTTGATTTAAGTAATATGTATTCTTATTAAATGATCACATCATCATCAAATTTGTGCTTAAGAAAAGTAAACTATCATCTTTCCAGCTTAAGCCGATCACTTGAGAATCGTTTGATTTTAATTGACTTCCAAGTCATGAAGATTAGAAGAGTTATAATTTTGTTGATGTCGTGCAAGGGTGATGAGTGAGTTTGTACATTTTAATCCCATTGTATTTCAATCATCCAAACATCTTTATTAAGATCAAAATTACCCATTTTCCCTTGGTTAATCTTAAATTTTGATTAAGACACCAAAATCTAGAATGACTATTTTGCCCTTAGGATGCTTCACCTCATAACTCATTAAACATAACCCAAATGACTTTGAGCATTTAGACTGTCATAACCATGATGTAATTACAATATTAGAGGACAATCTGTGGACTTCTCAAAATTTAATTTAATTTAATTATTTATTTAAATTCAGAAAATAGGATTTTCAAAAATTGATTTATTTAACTTTCTCCGAGTTTGAAGTGCGACTACACCGTTGCTCAGTAAAACTTGACATTTTAATTATCCCAAGGATAGAATACCCATTTGATCCATTGATGTTTCATTTAAAAGTTATATGAGTGGATGCCCCTAAGGTAGGTTTAGGTCATTTAAAGATTATGGTGCCCACAATCAAAGTCAGGCTTGTAGTGTTTAAAGATGTTAATCACAAATCATCTTCTAAATCCGGTCAACTGAGTTTAGACATTGAGCCTAGGTCACTACTAAGCCTTTAACAATCATGATAGGTGAAATGGTGATTATCAAGATTTTGATTTAAGTGATATGCATTCTTATTAAAATATCATGTCATCATCAATCTTAGGCTCAAGAAAAGTAAATTATCATCTTTCTAGCTTAAGCCGATCACTTGAGAATCGTTTGATTTTAATTGACTTCCAAGTCATGAAGATTAGAAGAGTTATAATTTTGTTGATGTCGTGCAAGGGTGATGAGTGAGTTTGTACATTTTAATCCCATTGTATTTCAATCATCCAAACATCTTTATTAAGATCAAAATTACCCATTTTCCCTTGGTTAATCTTAAATTTTGATTAAGACACCAAAATCTAGAATGACTATTTTGCCCTTAGGATGCTTCACCTCATAACTCATTAAACATAACCCAAATGACTTTGAGCATTTAGACTGTCATAACCATGAGGTAATTACAATATTAGAGGAGAATATGTGAACTAAAAATTATTTTAACATTTTTATTAGACTTCTCTAAGTCTAGAAAATTTAGAGAATCAAATTTTTTATTTTTTATGATTTTTAATTTATTCATTATAATTATTTTAATGGGAAAAATAAGGACAATGCATTTTTAAGCTTTTAAAATTTATTTTTAAAGTATAAAATTAGAAAAAAATATTTTAATGAGTCTCAAGTGATTAGGAAACTATTAGGAACATTTTGAAGTAATTTTTAAATTTTAGAATTCTTAAATATATATATATGTATTTTAATGATTTTAAATTAAAAATAAAGCTAAAAAATTAAGTATTTTCTTAAAAATAGTCTTTATTTTTCCTGAGTGCCTCTGATTACAAGGAACTAAGAAAATTACTTTTCATAATTTTACATAGTGTATTTAATTTAGTATAATTATTTTTGTACAAAAACATAATGTTCCTTAGAAAATCAACTTTAATACTTCAAATTAATCAAATAATTTTTAAATTTTTACAGAGAATAAACTTGATTTTTATGAACAATGTGGGATTGATCTTGCCAATTTTGGATAAATAATTAGTTTACAAAAATTAATATAAGATATATATATTTAATTAAATATAGAAATTTACAAGATAATTCAAGACATTAGTATATTTTTCTTAGACTTCCCTGGCCACTGGAAACTTACTAAAATTATTCCCATAATTTTCCAAGTGATATTTAATTTATATAAATAAAATGGCAAAAATGACTACCTTAGCTTGAAAATTAAGGTTAGAAGCATAAAGATGACCTCTGACCTTTGATAAATTAAAAGATATAGTCTCTGTCATGAGGAACAAACCCTAAAAATTTCAAGTTATGGTGAGCAATGTTTGGTCATAATGAATTAAAGTACTCCTGAGGGTATTTAATTCATTAAAAATCAGAGAATACGAAAAAAAATTTCCATATTATTCTTCTCTGTTCACTGAGCAAGTGAGTATTTTTATTTTATTTTAAAGATTTTTTTAGAGAAAGATATGGATTTTTGAAGTTCAGGTATTAAAATAAATTCGAAAAACTCATATTTTTCTACTTATCCTACGCGACGCCAACTGAACTTACGACGGCTCCGAAATCACACACGGTGCACTCCAATTCATTGCGCTTTCTACCTAGGCATGCCACGCGGCCCGCATTTCGCGCACCAAGAGTTTGTCCGGCTAGATCTCCTTCGTCCATTGGATACACGTGTGATCGGACTGCTCTCCGTAATCATCCTCAAGTGACCTAACCCGTAAGCTGTTCACACTAAAACCTTAAGACTTTTGTCTAGACTCAACCAAATTGCATGGGGTTTGTTTCTAAACCTTCATATACTCAAGATGAACCTATCCATATGGTTAATCAAGTATGAAATTGAGTCATTACACATAGAGAGTTAAAATAAGCTCGGGTTAGGGTTAGAGTTCAATACCTTTGTCTGAGAGGGGAGGCCTCAATCAGATGGTTTTGGTAGCTTTGATTGGGTCCAACAAACCTCTAAAAAAATTCCTAGGTCCTGGTGAATTGTCTAGGTATTATTTTGATCAAAGTGGATTTCAGGTGTTGGTCTAAAGCTATGCTAGAGGCTATCCAAGAGGCTGTTTCAGAGGGGGTTTTTATGGGGAATCAATTCCTCTTACTCTAGGAATGGTGTGCGCATAATTAATTTGAGTTTGGTGGACTGTGGAGAGATGTCCTGATCTGAGCTGAAATTTTGAGCTCAAAATTAGGCTCTCACAGTGGGAATCAGAGGTGTTCTCACAGTGGGAATAAGAGGAGGAAGACAGTTGGATTAAGCTTAAGGATACTTGGAGAGTCTCTGGTGAGATTTTGGCAGAGCTTCCCCAAGGATTTGGTACTCTCTTCTTTAGCTGTGGAGGAGGGGGGTGTATTAAATAGAATAGCTTGGGCTGGCCACCAGGGCCAATTAATGGGTGGAAAGAGTTGCTTAGGTGAAGGGCTGAGGAGCTCTAAAGAGCCATTAGGATGAGTTGGCCTTTAGAGTTAAAATTGGGTTTGATTTAGGGGTGGTGGCTCTCATTTTAGGGTTTTCCAACCATTCGGCCAGCCAGCAGGGCCGGGAGTGGTGGCCAGGTGGTCAGGTGAGCCAGAGAGAGGATTAATTATCGTTAACCCTCAATGGCAAGTGATGATGGAGGGGATATTTTGGTTAAGTCCCATAAATGGAATAAGATCCCTTAAATTAGGGGGCTCTTGGTCCATAGCTCACATGGGTAGGGCTGTCAAAAAAGCTTGTTGTTCGCGAACAGTTCGTGTTCGGTTCGTCAATGAGTTCGTGTTCGATTCGTTCGATAAGTAAACGAGACAAACACGAACAAATTTTTTTCGTTCGGTTAGTTAAACGAACCAAACACGAACAGTGATGCGTTCGTTCATGTTCGAATCGTTATTGTTTGAAATATAAAATAATATAAAATAATTATATATAAAAAATTTA
>NW_018253217.1:16267-17621 GCF_001263595.1 Phalaenopsis equestris
GTGTTCGGCTCGTTCGTTAAGAAACGAACACGAGCTTATTTCAAACAAACTAAATTTTAAACGAACCGAACACGAACACAAGCTTTGTTCGTTCGTGTTCGGTTCGTTTACACCCCTACACATGGGTGGTTTAAGGGGGTTTAGCCTGGTCAATAGGGTGTGCTTAGTGGATATGGAAACCTTACTTGCTGTGGAGACCTTAATTTGGTGGCTTTAGCATGGCTAAGTCAATTTTGGTGAAGGGGTTCAATTTGAGTCAGAATGACTGAAAGTGGGGTTTGAGTTAGGCTAGCCATGATATTGAGCTCAATTTATTGGTCAATATTGTGTAGGTGATTATCACAAGAGGTTTTGAAAAGGTTTAGAGTGATTTTGAATTGATTTGGAGGTTCAATTAGAGGGATTTTGGGCATTTGGTCAATTTGGGGGTTTCAGGTTAGACTTGAGTTTAGGTTGGGCTAAGCCCAAATTGATTGTTAAAAATGGTCTATAGGAAAATCATGAAGGGTTTTCAACATCA
This sequence comes from Phalaenopsis equestris, assembly GCF_001263595.1. Lineage (NCBI taxonomy): Eukaryota > Viridiplantae > Streptophyta > Magnoliopsida > Asparagales > Orchidaceae > Phalaenopsis > Phalaenopsis equestris. The sequence goes on from NW_018253217.1 coordinate 16,788, forward strand.
ATTGGGTGTCAATTTTGGAGAGCCAATTTGGGGCAAATTTGGGGGAAATTGATGCTTAACCAGAGCCAATTGAAGGTTCAATTTGATATTATGGATTGTTAGGAATGATTTAGGGTTTATAAATAGGGGCAATTGAGTAGGCTATGAGGTTCAATTAGGTGGGATCAAGTCATGGGGCCAAAGTTGGGGGTTTTGATTTGGATCAAAATTGAGCTCAAAGCATGGGTCAATTAGGCTTTAATTTGGTTTGTATTAATCATATGGAAGATTAACTTGAGTTTAAAGATGAAATTGAGGGGAATTGAGGCCAAATTGATGGACATTTGGGATGAATTTGGGAAAATTGAGCCTTTAAAGACAATTTGGGGGTTTTGGTCAAAATGGTCAAATTTGTCAAATTGGGCTAAATTTAAGGGTCCAAATTTGTTTAAGAGACATTTGAAGTGATTTTGGATGTTTTGGGAAAGTTTGGGCCACCAAAGATATTTTTGTAATTTTGGCAAATTTGAGGGTATTTTGATAATTTTGGCAATATTGGGTGGTTTTGGGCAATTTAGGTATTTTGAAATGGTTTGAAATGTTTCTTGAAAAAAATTTGGTTTTTTGGGTGAATTTTGGAATTTTTGCCAAATTTAGAGTTTCAAGGGCATTTAGGTAATTTGTATGGATTTAGGGGCAAATGACCAAGTTGGATTTTTTGGTAGAATTGGGGTGTCAACCACTATGTGTGAGCTATGGACCAATGAAATCCCCATTTGGGTCATCTATGCACTGGTCTTAGCTAAACCCTAGCCCAGGGCTAGTAGGTCTAGGGGACCATCTACATGAGTCTCC
>NW_018253217.1:17748-26397 GCF_001263595.1 Phalaenopsis equestris
CTCCTGGTGATCCTCCCTACTGACCACCCCTACTAAGTGCTAGAGGTTATGGCCAATATGTAGAACTTTAAGTTGAGCAAGGAAGAGTTTAGAGTTTCTAATGTTGAGGGTTCCTTTTCTAGTTTTCTAGGAATAGTCAACAGGAAAGTCCTATGGCTAGACCCTAGGCTACTAAAGAGGAAAAACTAAACCTCAACCAAAAGTGAGGTCAACAAGGCCTTCAGAGCTCCACCCTAAGAAGGTGCCCGAGAGAAGGAAAAGGCTGGAAGTTGAGTAGAGGCTTGGAAGGAAAATATGGCCACAAAATAAGGGAGCTAATTTGAGGGAGAAAAGACGCCCTAGGGCACCAAAAGGCTAGAATATGGGACCTAGCTTGAAGGAGAAAGGTGAGATAAGGAACTCTCTCACAAGGATAAATGGGTGGAGGACATGGGGACAATGTTGGGTTATTTGAATCAATTACACTTCTTCGATAAAAGTAAGGGGGAACCTAGTTGGGCCAAGAAACTGCTCGTGCTTTGGCTCGTGGTCAGCCAACTAAACAAACATCCAAGGAAGTTTATTGGGCATTATTGTCAAAGATTCAGAAAGTGACAGTACTACTTTAGGTCTATGAGAACAAGACTACAAGTGTACGTCCATAGTATGATAATTGTTTTCCATCATTTTTGTTGGTCTCAGATGGATTGACTCCTTGGTATGAGGAGCCCCAATCTTTGTCATTAGACAAAATTTTCATCAAGTTACAAAAATTTTCTTATTAGTGCAGGTGATGTGGTCCTTGTTGTTAATTCATCATTAACAGGCATCAACCGAAACCACATTACTTAAGTGACCAAGGAAACTCTGACTTCTATGCAAATCAGAAGGAATTTGGTTGACCTCCTAGCCCCAAATGGGCAACTGATTGGTGATAGAGGTAATCGACATCACTAGCCTATCACTTATAGGAAATAAAAGACTCTTATAATTGATCCGTTGGGCTGTAGTGAGAGGTAGAAATAAAGGAGCTATGAGAGGAACTTTTGGCACTAAAGTTGTGACACCCGGTAGAGCTGGAAGCTCCTTGGGTAGAGCTAACAAAGTTTCAGGTGACCCGCTCAGTTTTGTAAGTCCATGCTCAAGCAGATAGTGTAGATAGGTTTAGGCTCATGGGTAGTGTTTTGCAATAGATGCTACTTAGGTGAGGTCTTGTCCAGCTAAAGAAATCGAGGAATTGCCTGTAAAGTATTTTTTAACTTAATGAAATTTCAATTTTATTAATTTTTAGAATATTTTATTTTTGCAATTATTTTCCCTCAAATTTTGAGTTTATGTGATTCAAATCTTTAAAATCGAGGCAAGAATCTTCTGTAATGCTTTAACTTCCTCAGGCACCCTATATATGCTTTATGAATTTGCTTTCCTGCCTTCAAACTTTTCTTTTCTTTCACCATTCTTGCTTTTGTTTGGATTTCTAAAAAAAATACTTGCCTCATTGCTTTGAGTCGTTCCTTACGACTGAACGATCTACCATGTCTTCAAGACATGTTGTTCTACTTGAGAACGCTTATGTTTTTGACAATTACAGCCATATGGACGTTGTTGGTCCAGATTACTCAACAACTGATAATTTTGGATGGAATCTTATTTTTATAAAAAAAATATCTAGTGTGGCCTCCGATAGCTATTATATAAGGAGCTAGAGTTTATCCTGATTCACTAAGAGGTAAGTCTCACCCATATGAAGCCCAAATCAGTAGCCTCCATAATGACATACATGATCTATTGTTGGTAAAGAGAGCTCTTCTGGTCTTAGGAGCTCTTCTCTTACATGTTATAATTCTATGTAGAGTCATATGGTGATGTTATTTCTAGATTCACCCAAACTTTTCACTTTTTTGGAATTAAAAACAAAATCAAAGACTTGAAGCATTGTTTCTTTTCTAGGTCGACAAAAGGTAAATGGATTTCAAACCTATCTTGGTGATGTTGTTGCTTAAAGCAACCCTTAATGATGGCAGTTCAACTTCCAAGGGAAGGATTGCTTCTGACCTAAACATCAAAGTTCAAGGTGTAGAGTCAGTAGGTGTATGATATGTCGTAGTAGGTGTCTGATATGTCGTACGATATGCCCATAGCTCCTTGAAGAGCCTCTCATGTCATTCCCTATTAGCGAGAAGCATTTTCTTCATGAGATTCACTAAGTTTGTATTGTACACCTCGACTAGACCGTTAGTTCATAGGTAATATATCGTGGAGTACCATTAATCGTCCTGATGTCGATGAGAAAATCAATTGATCTTGCTATTTTTGAAATCCAGCCCGTTGTTAGAAATGATACGATATGGCAGACTAAAATGATACACAAAATTGTTCTTTAGAAAATGCAACATATTTTTGGTCTTAACCTCCCTCAGGAGGATGGCTTCGACCCACTTGAAAAGTAGTCTGTGGCTGCAAGTATAAAGTGATTTATTTGGAGGATGAAGGGTCAATAGGCTCTACAACATCTGTTCCCCAGGCCCTTAAGGGTCAAGATGCTACTATTGGATGCAGTGCATTTGGGGGCTGGACTGAAAACCTGGCAATGATAACACCTCTTGGCATAATCTATGTAGTCAATGGTCATCAAAGGCCAATAATACCCAAGTCTCTTGATCTTGGTTTTCTTCTTTGAGCCTGATTGATGGGACCCACAAAAATCAACATGGACCTCAACCAATATTTTCTGAATCTCTTCCTTCCCAATGCCTCGTAACCACATTTAGTCAGATGAGCATCGGTAGAGGGCACCATTTAGAATGGTTAATGATAATTCTCTTATCTGAACCTAAGTGGCAAGAGAGCAGTCATTAAGGATAATAATAAACACAAAAGGTAAACCCATTACAATTTTTTTTATAAGAACATTCTTTCAAGGGAAGAGTCCTCATTTCCTTGCTCTCTCCAGATTTACATTTTTCACATAATTGAGAAACATCAATAAGCAAGAGAGAACATAAGAATAGCAAAGGATTTGTGTTGAAGCTTATCCAATAGGCCCTCACCAAGAACTCTCATTTCTCACTCTCACCACATTACCTCTCTTTGCATTGTCTCCTCGGTATGGAAAGATGATAGACAAAGGGAGGATATGACTATCAGAAGTCTTCATAGTTCCAACCACAACTTTCTCTTAGAAGTGAACTCCACTTTTAGCAACAACCATTGAACAGATGCATTGTGCTACCTTAGAACATGTGCTAAACACAACCTTTCCCCATGTCACATTACACGTGTCTATGGTGAGGACATTGGGCGATGTATCATCTCATCTGATATCATTTTCAACACCTGAAATGGAGAAAGTCCCTCCCTTCAACACTTAACTTGAAGAAAAAGTAAAGTTAGTATTTGACCCTCAGAAGGCCCATTACTCTTACCGACATGGAGTCAACTTCACCTCTAGCTCTAAACATCCAACAAAATTCTCACATTCTATATTAACCCACTTACAGTTTCTTTTGAATATGAGCACAATCAACAGAGGCCCCCTCAAACTTTTTATATGAGGGAGCAATTCCAACAAGGGTTGCCCTATAAAAGCTGCTAAGGTCCCACCATGACTAGACATATTAATACAATGACAAAACAATTTAAAACTGTAGTAGAACAATTCAGTGGCTAATTTTCTAAAAAGGAATAAGATAATTACGTTGCAGTCAAAGATTATCTTCAAAGTTGAGCCCACTAGAAGTTACGTGAAATATGATGGCATCATCGGTCTCACCATAATGGTCGGCAGCCATTTGTTCAATTACACAGGGAACTCGAACAAATTGAGTGAAAAGGTTTGAATTACAAAGCTCAAATCTATAAGATAAAAAAAAAACCATGTTGTTGGAGATGGTTCTCTGCTCTTAGCAAAAAGATATGTGAAAAAGTATAGTGTAAATCATCTCAGAAACAAATTCAGTAGGTTACCCTCACAAGTAACAACAAGTTGTGTACTTAGTGTAAGGAGCAAACCTGGTTGAGGCAAAGATTCAATTGATCGGATGCGATAAAGGGGTACCTATGATATAGTTTTGTGTAGATCGACCAATCAATTTATACTAATCGATATCAACTGATTGTTTTATTCATCCGCTTAAAACTAATTAAAATGATAATTTAAATTATCGTTCGATAATTTAAAATGATCAATCTTTAAAAGTTAATGATCATTTACCGTAAAAATGTGTATCCCTCAATATCCTTCAAGTTTGGGATTTAGCCTTGATGGTGATCTGATATTTACTGGTGGCAAGATCTATAGTATTTTGTAAAAAATACCCTCGCTGTGAGTCTCTCTAGGGGCGATAATTTGAACGAATGGTTTAAAAGAGACATATCCATCGATTGACTAAGACAGTCGACTCACCTCCAAGATGAGCAAAGATTGACAAAAAAAAAATCTATCTCTATCATCATAAAGAACATATAATAGAATCTACCAAAAAAAAAAAACTTTTTATACATATACAAAAGTTCTTACATGTTTAATTCTTTTCTTTCGTTAACAAAAATGGGAAAAGTACAAAATTATTTCAAGTATATGATCAACGGGTGGTCGAGCAGTATTCACCGCTAGCACTCTCCATTTCTTCTTCCTCCAAGAAATAGATGACTTTGTCTAGAATGAGAGCAGTGAACTCCTCTGATCTAGAAAACTTGGCATCAACTAGACTGTGATGTATGAATCTCTCAATCGCTTACTCAATGCCTAGTTTGCATTATTTCACCAGGTCATTTTTGTACTCTTCTTTCAAAATTGATGAGGATACCTTCTCCTTCAAGTGTTTATTCTCTTCCAGTAAAGTATCTAGCATCTTGTTTGATTGTTTCAATTCAGTGGTTGAATTGTCAAACTTAAGCTTGAAGAGATCTCATTCATCTTTAACCCTTTGGAGATCTGCTTCTAGTGAAGTGATCATCTTATTAGCCTTATCCATAGAATTACTCGACAGGAGACCCTAAAAGTGAATAGCTTGTACCGCAGCTGAAGGCCAATTGGTTACACCATAGAATTACTCGACAGAAGACCCATAGACTTAGGAGTTAAAACTGCAGCTGAAGGCCAGACTTAAATTGATCCTGCTAGAAAGCAAATACATTACCAACATCCTCTATCACACTCTCATACTCCAGAACCCTTTAAAGAATGATATAATCAATGATAATGTACAACCCCTGCATCTCTTTCATGTCTCTGACTATCAATAGCAAGGAATCAACAGTAATGAAGAAGCCAAAGAGAGGGAGAATACTTGGGGGCTATCATATCAAAGCATGGAAATAATGGAATAATAAAAGAAAAGTTGAAGATTCAGAGGGTGCAAAGAAGGAAACCAAAAAGTCTAAATGGAAAAAGGTAGCCTCTTGCCTTATTTATAGAGTGGATACCTAAATCATGGTGTCACGTAATGATAATTATCACACCAAACGTCATTTCACTATTTATTAAATACTATTTTATTACAAATAAAATGATTATAGATCACAAACGAAAAACTTTTTATAAGGATCTACCACTACTCAGCGGAGGCATACCTCTTTCAAAGCATCCTAAAAAAAACCAGTTCTCTAACAAACCTAAGATCTGATACACCAAAAATATATACATTTTTATACCCATATTTTATACTCATTTTTGGTGATATTGCACTTTAATGAAAGATATTTTTTATGTTTTATAGAAGGTTGTTGATTTTTAGGACTTGGAACAAAAAGAAAGCAAAAATGATGAAATTTGGAGTCAAATTGGAGATTTTGAAAAATTTGTTCAGCTCTGACGACACCGTTTGATAGAGAATATAGATTTAGTTAAATGGCCTCTAGCGCCAACGGTGTCAGTGTCGGTGCACGCCCTGTTTCTAGAAGATTCGACGAATTTGGACGCTTTTCGAAGAGTTTTTGGATGCCGAAGAGTTTTTGGATGCACCTTTTCGAAGAGTTTTTGGATGCACCTATTGAAGAACTGACCCTAGGCTCTATTAAGATCCAAAATTAATCAGAAAAAGACTCTCTCTCAGCCACCCATCACCTCTTCGCACCCCTTCTTGCCACTTTACATCATTCCACACCATTAGTTAGTTATTTTCTTTATAATTTTGAGTTTTTGTGGTGAGTTTAACTGTGAATTCTTTTCTAAGAAGTGTTGGAGAGGAAGAGAAGTGAGAGGTTTATTTTTCCTACATTTCCAAAGAGAGGTTGCAAGGTATTTGCTTTGAGAAAGAGTTTCAGATAAGTGTTATTTGTTTATTATTATTGTATGAACTCTCTTTTATATATGAAATTTGTATTTTGTTGTTTATTTCTCATGAAGTCTGAGTAGTTCCCTTTATCTTTCTCCCTACTCTTAGATATGGTGAAATGAAGAGATAATTTAGATGTGTCAATGTTAAAATTTAAAATAAATTGTGACAGTTTTTCAACACCGCTCTTAATTTACTTTTTGATCTGGCCAATTGAATTGTTAAAATATGTTGTGAATCATATGATCCGAGAAATAGAGTATGAATTCTACAACAGAGTGAGAATCACATTTAAGTCCATGAAGGAGTATTTCGTTCAATGAATTAGGAACAAATAAATATGGAAATATACTTTATTAGGTGTAGAATTGATGATTTTTAGGGTGACATACTAAAATTCCTCAACTCGATCATTGTGTTTAAAAACTAAAGTGAGGGTTAGCCTTCAGAGAAAGAGAAGTTGGAGCCCTAGAGTGGGAACCAATATCCTCCTAGCCTAGCCACAAATTTAGGGACTAAACCTAAGATTAGCGAATGAGTTTCTATAACAGTGAAATAGGGTAAAGAGTTAAAATTGCTCCTATTTGGCACAATACAAATTTAAACAATTTATCTAATCTCATTTCACCAAAAAGCTCATTGTAATGGGAAAGATGCTTTTTCATATAAGTCAACTTCATCACATAAACATAGTTTAGTAGTTATTATTTTAAAACTCTGCATTTCAATTCTGCTAGTAGTTAATAATTTAGCTTTTATAGTATCTTAAAATTTCAAAATTAGTAACAGTAATTTTTTTTTAATTCTGTGAATTTCCTAGTTAATTTATCATTTTAAATTTAAACATTCCTCGTGGGATCGATATTTGGGACTTAAAAAGAAAATCTTATATTACTTAATAACGATACATATACTTGTGTAAAATATCAACATTAAGAGCTTAACTTTGTTATTCATAAAATATCACTTAAAGATTTTGGCACTGTTGTGAAGTGAAGTCAACTTTATAAATTTTACACAACTATATTTTGTTGGTCAAGTTTTTGGCGCCGTTGCCGGGGAGGCTAACGGTAAATTAAATAGATTTGGTAAATTGAGAAATTTAGATATAAAAATATATAAAATATCAAATATAAAAAAAATTATAAAATAAAAAATCCAAAAATATATATATAACTATATATTTAAGAGTATTTTTAAGAAATTTTTCTTTGCTTATTATATGTGTTTATGTGAAATATTGGATCTAAATGTTTAGTACTTTCGATTCGGATTAAAACATACTGTTGGAAAAAAACAAGAACAACAAAAAGAAATTAAAAATTTCAAAAAAATGGTGAATAACTTAGATAATCAAATAAATGAAAATTGAACAATACCTTTAAAAGATTATGCTAATCCAATAGTAGATGAACTTCACTTAACTAATCAAAATCCTGATGTTGTTGCTAATAAATTTGTACTTAAATTTTTTATTATCTAAATGATAGCTGCTATTAACCAAATGATACAAAATAATCAGTTCGGAGGAATATCTACCGAAGATCCTAACTTACATCTTGCTAGTTTTCTTAAAATTTGATGAATATGCTTCATCGAATGGTTTTAACATTAATGATCCACCAGCAGCAGCAATTTTTTTTTCATTAAGAGATAAAACTAAAGCTTGGTTATTTTTTTTTTTTTTTTTTTTTTTTTTTTGTAACATATGGATCTATCAGAACTTGGGGAGAACTATCACAAAAATTCTTGATTAAATATTTTCATAAGCTTAGAAATGATATTACATCTTTTTTGTCAGTTTGAAGGGGAATCAATATATGAAGCCTGAGAAAGATTGCAGGATCTCCTTAGGAAATGTCCACACGATGCTTTAACAGATTGGTTAATAATTCAAACTTTTTACAATAAATTAGTGGGATCACTTAGATCTATTATAAATGCTGTTGCGGGGCGCTGCTGCGGGAAGATCTCTAATATCAAGACCTTTTAATGAAGCATACTCTTTAATAGAAGAAATAGCTATTAACAATTTTCAATGGTTCTTTGAATGGGTAAATCTTAAGAGAGTAGCAAGTATTCATGAGTCTGATACAATGTCTATTTTAGCATCTCAAATTGCTGCTATATCAAAAAAAATTGATCAAATTGGAGTGAACTATTCTCAAATACCACTGTATTAGAGGAAAATTCTATAGGACAGATAATTGATACTCAATCATCTTATGAAACTTTGAATGCTATAAATAATTGAAATAACAATCCCTATTCTAACTATTACAACCCTGGATGGAAAAACCACCATAGTTTTAGTTGAAATAATTATAAAAATTCAATGAACCCCTCAAGATATTTATATAACTAAAGAAATCCTAATTATCGACCTTATTAT
>NW_018253218.1:0-1071 GCF_001263595.1 Phalaenopsis equestris
AAAGGCTCGGAATGGGAAGGGATGACCGACAAACCGGCAAGGGGCTCTACGGTTCGGCTAGGGAAAATAACAGAGACTCGAGGGAGAAGTAAGAATTAGGTTTTAAAAGATTAATTTTTATATAAAAAAAACTTTATCAAATATATATATTAAAAAAAAATTAGTAAAATATTAAATTTTGTGTGATCCACTCTCGCTCGGAGCCCTAACAAAATGGGTGTCCTCCCTAGCTAAAATTGACGTCCCGGACGTAATAGCGCAGTCTGTTTCATCATCCGAAGTCATCTGGACAAAGTCGTCATCGATCGCGTCAAATTAACTTTGATTCGCGTGTGGCACGACAAATGAAATTATTTTGACCCGATTGGAGCCTTTTAACGAGTATATTATTGACCGGTCCTTACATAAGTGATGACCAAAGTCAAACATATCGCTCGTAGCGGCAAGTCAAACATCACACGCGTGTCCACCTACATCTTTCAAATTTCTACAGGAGCTCAATTTGAGTTTCAATATGTTTGCTTTTCGATCGACTCAATTGAATATTAAGAATCTGAAACCGTCCATATGAGACTGCAAAGAGCGAAGAAATGACTTGAATTTCAAAGGGGTGTGGGTCCCAGTCTAGTCCTATAAGAGAGTCAAAATAGGAAAATCTTAAGGCTAGACCCTAGGGTATCTAGAGAAGGGAAAAGAAGACCTCAAAAAAATGAGGTCAACAGTGACTTTATCACTAGCAGAACTCCCAGCATAAATAAAGGTAGTCTCAACATGTAGAAAGTCCCAAAGTAGCTTGATAAGTAGAAATTGAGGTTGATCATCCAAGATCTGAACATTGAGATTCCTTTTATAGAAAAACCAAATTTTGTTATTAATATTGTAACTTATATTGTAACTGCAGCTGAAACTTAGGAAGTGCTTCCTAAATCTGCAAGGGGTACTATGAACCAAAGGTTCAAGAATAGTAAAGCATAATAACCCGTGCTTCCTAACCAACTGTTTAGTTCTGATCAAGGATTTTTTATCTGAAATCCCTCTGATATTCCAACACATCAATTTAATCATCAATTA
>NW_018253219.1:0-1053 GCF_001263595.1 Phalaenopsis equestris
GATGTGTTTTATGCTTTGAAACTGAGGCATGTATGAGACTGTTATTTTGTTTAATTCTATTGTGATATTGTGTTTTGTTAGTATTTTGTTTTAAAATGCTAGGGTAGCAACTGTTGTTGTGTGTTTAGTATTGTATTAGTTAGTTAATGATTGAACTTGATTCTATGTCTTTTGAAAAGTTGAAAATCTTGTTAACTTTAGTTTTAAAATTTTAAACTTAGAAAACTGCTACCCTGTATTTTTCTTTTATCTTGTTAGTGTATTTGTTTTTATGTTAAGACTATGAAGTCAAAGTTAGTGTGTTAGTTTATATTTATGTTTGTACCCACTACTTATAAGTCTACTAAATCTCTACATGTTAAATTGAAATGAAAATGATAGAAAATTAATCAAAAATTAATTTTACTCCTGATTTTAGTTATATGCTTGTATACTTAGGATATTAAAATTCTTGTAAGCATGCTCTTTCAATTTTCATTCCTACTTATATATATCTACTGAAACTGTTTAATTTGTTAAAAATTTAAGCTTGGGGGGAATTAAAAATATTTTCAACACTTGAATTTTATTTGTTCTCATATGTGCTACAAGTGAATTTGATTTTGATCATGTATATGAAGTTATATTAGGAAAGTAAAATTTGATTTTAGAAATGAGTAAGAAAATTTTGTTGAAATTTTTAGTAACAAAGAAAAACTATAAGTTAAAAGCTTTTAGTGTAGAAAAAAATGTTAAATATAGTGTAACTATCTTTAGTAAGAAAAATTATATTTTTGAAGAATTTAGAAATTTAGACTTTATTTTTAATAATTAAATTTCTTCTGTTAAAAATAATTTCAAAAATATTATTATATTTATAAGTAAAAGATTTATATCAGGACTTTGCTATAGGAAAGGAGAAGTGGAATTCAAAACAATTAAAGACCTATCCAGATATAGTAATCCTTACTTGAAAAGAAAAAAGAAAATAAAAAGAAAAGAAAGAGAAAAAGAAGAGAAAAAAAATAGAAGTAGAGGAGGAGAAGCTTGGGGATTAGTGTCTAATAAAAAATT
>NW_018253220.1:0-9124 GCF_001263595.1 Phalaenopsis equestris
TAGACCTCAACCAAAAGTGAGGTCAACAAAGCCTCGAGCTCATTTAAACTTATTACGTTGCTCAATAATTCATCATGTAAATATCTCCAATGCTCAATGAACATTGATGTTTCAATTATCTCTAAGAGTAGGGTAATTATCATTTATCACTCAATTTGATCACTCAATTCTCAATTTGAAAATTATGGGGCGAAGGCCCTTAAAAGGGGCAAGTTAGTGTTATTAAGACATTTAGTCAATTTTAGTTCTAGTTTTAGCTTGGGCTTGTAGTGTTTCGAAGGTGTTCAAATTTTTGTTTACATTCACCTTTCTAATCCTCATTTAACCAAATTTGATTTAGCTTAAGTCACTACTAAGCCCTTATGGTCCTAGTAAATGTCTTACTCATTTTGAAGGTGATTTCTAAGTGATTATAATTCAGCATCAAGACTTTTGAAAGCTATTTGAACATCCAATTTGGGGGTATTAAATTAAGGAATTATTAACACCCAACACCATACCCCTAAGTCTAGGATCATTTAATTCGATAGACTTCCAAATTTTAATGATTTAGGGAATTTACACATTTATCCTTCAACTAAGGAAAAGTGAGATTGATTTCTACCAATTAATCCCTTATTTTCAATAATACAAATATGCTAATTAAGCTAAAAGTTTGCTCATTTCCCTTTCTTGATTTAAGCCTAAATGTTAATTAAGGTTAAATTTAAAAAATTACACTTTTGTCCCTAAGGCTCTATCACTTCATAATTTTATAAATTTAATTCAAATGACTTTGGAATTTTTATCCTACCTCACTCATGAGTCAATTAAGACATCAGAGGAGAAAATGTGTTTTTTTCAAATTTTAATTTAATTTACATATTTATTTTTATGCAAAAATAAGATTTTTCAGAGGAAATTCCATAACTTGACCAAGGAAAATTTTAATCCATTGAAATTTTTACTGAAGATAGAACTAGACCATTGAACCACATGAACCAAATTTCAGGATTTTTTTTAGTTTTATTTGAATTTCTAAAATTATTTTAAATTCTAGAGTGTTAATAAATTATAAAATATTTTAAATGTGGAAAATTAAGTTTTATATTTTTATTAAATCTCTCTAAGGTCATGGAACTTAGAGAAAGAAAATTTTACCTTTTTCAGATACTTTTTTGAATTATTATAATTTTTTAAGTGAAAGATTACGAAAAATTCATTTTTAGCCTTTAAGAATTATTTTAAGCTTCAAAAATCAATGACTTCACTTAGAAAATTAGGGAAAATATTCCAATTGTTCTTAAGTGCTTTAGAAATAAATTAGTACATTTCCATGAATTTTATTGACTTTGTGATTTTTATTAATTTTTAATTATATAAATATTATAATAGGCTTCAAAAATGAATTTTTTATTTTATTTACAATTTTATTTTTAAAAAATTTATCTGATCGCAGAGAACTCCCAAATCTAATTTTTATTAAGTTTGAAGCTATCTTTTAAATATTAAAAGTCATTTTAGTGTCAAAATGGTATTTAACTTAAAAAAAAACCAATTTGAGTTAACAAATGAAGTCCAAATATTTTGAAATTTTTATGAGAAGTTCTCTGAACTTCAAGTTACAGTTGAGATTAATAACCAATTCATCTAGATGTTTAGATTTCCCAAATTAATTTTCTTTGTGTTTTAGGATTTTTTGAGAGTTAAGTAGGTTCTTAATGACTTGGCTCTTGAAAAATTTTCCAAAGAGTTCTCTTGTCACAAAAAACCTTCCAAAATTTTGTTGGATTTTTCTAAGTAATATGCAAATTATTTTGGTTAATTTATGCAAATAATAGACATAAACTTGAAAAATATGGATCTCTATTCAGAGAACTTTTATGACTTTGGAAAAATCAAAGAATGTTTCTCGTGATAAAGGCAACAACATGGAAAAATATCAAGTCATGGTGAAATGTCTACATGAATGGAGAATTAAAAGACTCAAAACAGTATTTAATTAATTAAAAATAAAATATGTATCAAATAAACTTCAAACCATTTCCGCATTTTTCTCCTCTATTCACTAAGCACTAGGGTGTTTTTATTTTATTTTTGTGATTTTTCTACACCAAGATATGAATTTTTAAAATTTTGGAGCATTTTCTAAATTACTTAAAACCTTACTTTTTTACTTAAACACGCGGCCCCGTGTCAACCTACGACGGCTCTGAAAACACGCATGGCGTGTTCTGGTTGTATGCCGCCATCCACGTAGCTGCTGACTCAGCCCATGCTTTATGAACCACGCTCCCATCCAAGGAAATCAGAGCCCTCCATTTGATACACACGCAATCCAACGACTCTGCGTCATTGTCCGCAAATAGAGTGAACCCATGGCTGTTAACATTAAAACCTTTAAGATCACACACATTTTTCAACCAAATGACCTCGGGTTCGATCCTACGGACTCGTCTAAGTGTGACGAACACATCCATACGGTAAACATTCCATTAAACTAACCCTAATAAAATAGAGAATCAAAATAGACTTGGGAAGAGGGGAAGTTCAATACCTTTGCTTTGAGAAGGGAAGCTTCAATCAGAGGTGCTCGACACATTTGTAGAGGACCAAGGAGGCTAGATATTGAGCCTCTAGTCATGGTGAAAGGTCTATACCCAAATTCAATTAAGGCCAAATTTGGGTGTTGATCAAAGTCTTGTGTAGAGGCTCTCTGTGAGGGGGGGATGGGGCTTTATCTTCTTTCACTGTGGTGAAAGTGTGGGTGAGTTTGGGTGAGTTTAATTTTATTTTGGCGCAATGTGGAGGTTTGGTAAGGAATGTCTTGTCTCCGATAAGGATTTGAGCTCAAAAATTGAACTCCAGAAAGGATAATTGGGGCAGAGAAGTGGTTGGGTTGCACTAAGGAGGTCTTAAAGAGGCTAGGGGAACAATTTAGAGGGGTTTCCTTGAGAAAAATTCAGCACACCCTCCATGGCAATGGAGGTGAAGCTTTTCAAAAAAAGGTTTAGGGTGGCTCTATGGGCCAATGTATGGGTGCAAAGTGTTTCTTATGTGGAGGGCAGAGAGACTCTAAATTTCAAATGGGATGAGGTGGCCTCTAGGTTTGAATTGGGTTTGAATTTTTGGGAGGTGGCTCACAGTTTTGGCTCCTCCGATGACTAGGCCGACCTGCAAGGCTAGGGGAAGTGACGAGGAGGTTAGGTGGGCCAGCAGAATCTATCACAACAATTTATTTGGGCAGGTGTTTAGTTTGAGCGAAAATCCTTTAGGCTTAGGTAAATTTAAAAGCATATCCCTTGATTTGGGGAAACTTTGGTCTTTGACTCATTTAGGTGGTTCCATAGGGTTTAGCCTGGTCAATAAGGTCCAAAATTTGGCTGTAGAAGTCATGCCTTGACCAATTTAACATGGTTAGGTAAATTTTGGTGCATGGGTCCAATGTGGTTCTAAATGACAAAAGCTTGGGTTTAGGCTAGGATAGCCATGACTTTGAGCCAAATTGATTGATCAACATTGTGTAGATGATTGTAATGAAGATTTTTGGTGAAGGATTGAAATAATTTTGAGTTCAATTGGGGGTTCAATTTGGAGGATTTTGAAATTTTGGTCACTTTGGGCATGTTGCATTAGACTTGGCTCTAGATTGGGCTAGGCTTGAGCTAAGTTCAATCTGATTATTGAAAATGTGCAATAGGAACATCATGAAGAGTTTTGAATAAAAATTGGGTGCCAATTTTGGGGCTAAGGCAATCAATTTGGTGGAATTTGGAGACATAGCCAATTTGGGGAAAATTTCGGGATTTCTGGACTTGGGCTAAAATTAAATAAAATTGAGGCCTCAACAAATGAATGTCAAGTTTGATGTGTAGGAATATTATGAAGAGTTTATCATTCAAATTGAGGCAAATTTAGTAGGCTATGGGGTTTAATTTGGCGGGATTAAGTCATAGGGCCAAAATTGGGGTTTGAATTAGATCAAAATTGGGCTCAAAACATGGGCCAATTAAGCTTGAAGTTGGTTTAAATTGGTCGTTTGAAAGGTGAATTTGAGTTTAGGAATGAACTGGAGGGAAAGTGGGACCAAATTGATGGACATTTGTGGTAAATTTGGGGAAATTGAGCCTTTAAAGGCAACATGGGGGTTTTTTTGAACATGGTCAAATTGGTAAAATTTGGTCCTTTGGTAGTTCAGAAAAATGAAATTAGAAATATTTGGAAAGTTTTGGGAGTTTTTTTGGGATTTTTTGGAATTTTTGAAATTTTGGGCCATGGAAGGGCATGTTGGTAAATTTGGCAATTTTTTTTTGTGATTTGGGTAATTTGGATGTTTTCAAAAGGTTTGAAATGATTTTTGAACAATTTTGGCTATTTTGGGTAAATTTAGGAATTTCGGCCAAATTTAGGGTTTCAAGGGTACTTAGGTAATTTGGGGGAATTCAGGGGCAAAAAGGCCAAGTTGGGTAATTTTGGTAGAATTGGGGTGCCAACTACCATAAATGAGCTATGGACCAATGAAAGCCCCATTTGGGTCTTTTATGTACTAGTCTTAGCTAAACCCCAGCTTAGGGCTAGTAGGTTTAGGGAACTATCTACATGAGTTTACCAAAAGATCAAGGAACCAAAATTAGAAAATTCTTGGGCTTAGGGGTGTGAGTGATTATGGGTGAAGGTCAGTGCAAGTGAGTACCTTAGCTCTAGATAAACATCAAGGGTTAACCCTAAAGTCAAACAGTCGTATGGGAACTCTCCTTGAGCTCCCTCATAATGAGCCCACCTACTATGTGCGAAAGGTCACGACCAATATGTAGAGCCTCAAGTTGAGCAATGACGAGTTTAGAATTTCTAATGATGAGGGTTCCTTTTCTAATTGTCTAAGAATAGTCAATAGGAAAGTCCTATGGCTAGACCTTAGGCTACTAAAGAGGAAAATCTAAACCTCAACAAAAAGTGAGGTCAACAGGGAGGAGCCCCTTATCAAGCTGACCTACTAAGTCACGTTCTAGGATAAAAATTCCTTTTACGTGTACTTAGAGCTGCAACCCTCTCGTAGCTCATATGGGTGTAGCTCCTCCAGCTCTGGATCTGGTCAGAATCTATATGGCATCTTGCTGTTGTCCATTCTTCTGACAGTCACAGACACTCTACGGTGTCGTACCCCTGGGATGCAGTGCTTGGCGAGGCTGGCTCCATATCCTTTGAGAATCATTATTGAACCTATCGATAGTGGAATCTTAACAGATCCCCTGAACTCCCCAAGGTCGATAACATAAATTTCTTTTTTGAATAGTATACTGCTCTTGCTCATGAAGGAGACCATGCAAAAAGGCCTCACAAAATTATGTTGGACTTTATGTGGGGGAATGCCATCTCCCTCATCGTAGATAATGATGATACAATTATTTAGAATGCAATCAATTGGCAGTATGCTCCATCTAAGCATTCTCTTGATCATCCATTTTATCTTATAGAGCATGGGGTCCTCCTCGTCATTTCTTAGGATGTCTAAGGGATGTCCTTTTCTATCCTTGGTGAAGTTATAACAACAATCGCATTGGATGGTGATCCTTCCTTTTTTTCTCATCCACTTTTGTGACTCAGAGTAAGTTCTTTCCATCAGCAGACTAGACCGATTTCTGTCTCTTAAATTAAATATGCAATCTAGGATTCTTCTTTCATCACTTCCAAAGAAGACTCCCATGTACAACTGAAGGCCTTCCAAATATTGACGATATTTCCAAAAATTTCTTCATAAAATTTGAATACTCTCGTTTTAACTTTGTTTATCCTTTACAATTCTTTTGTGGGGATCCTTTGAGATCATTGATGTGGATCTATCATCTCCACATCTATAGTATACCACACCTGACTTAGCTCCACAGAAAATGGAATGTAAGACTAAGTATAGAACATTACATGTCTGACACTCCATGAATGCCCTTCCAGTTGATGTCTAAACAAGAACTTTGATGTTTGACATTGGGTTACCCCTGTAAAATTCATCCGGTACTTCAGATTGTACTTGCTCCGTAGAGAATGCAGACTCATCCTCCGTAGCAGGCAGACTGGCAGAAGTCTCCCTCATGCAAGGATCATAGATTTTCCCCTCAGGAATTGGGGTAAGTAAATTTTCTGCCTCTTGCAGACGTCTTCTTTCTTCAAGTAGAAAAGCTCTGTGCCTGCAACGATTGGCATTTCAACACTGAGTTCTTCTTAAATGTGGATCTGGCAGTCTTCCTTCGTTAGTGTTGACTAAGTCTCCGGTTGGTGTGGTTATCATGGATGGTAAGTGTTTAGTTACCTCCATCGGACTCTCTTATGTTACTGCTTTCTTCCTCTTTGGAGAGGAGTCCTCTTTTGCACCAATTCTCAAAAGCAACGGTAACCCTTCCTTTTCTTATCGGCTAACTATGTCCATCATGGGACCCTCATAGTTAACATTGACTTGACCAAAGTCCAAGTCAAAATCTATGATGCTGCCCTGATGTGCCCTTTCCTCGTTGAATGTAAGATTCAAGCCATCCATGAAGGCAAAAATCAGCTTCTTTCCTAACTTTTTTTTTGCAAATGACAAGAAAAAACATCAGTGCGCTGAAATTTAGCAGCAACAATAACATAACAAAACATTTATTAGATAAAATTTTAATTTACGAAGGCACAAGTTTTGTTAATTATTATCTTATCTAATTTTAATGAGGTGTTGAAATTAAGAAAAAATAGAAGAGAAAAAAGGAATGAAGTGAGCAACTTCAAAATTTTCATTTCATTAAGATTAATCTTATTACAAAATTTTTAACCCAGTCACAGATGCTTGGCCAAATAAGTAAATCTAGAACAATATAGATCTCAAAATCTCATTTTAAACAACGTCACATTGCATAAAATGTTTTCAAATATCATCCATTGATCAACAGCATAGACCTTTCACCTCGAAAATCCACCAGTTGGTAGGCTCCTCTTGAATAGACCCTTTCTACGATAAATGGTCCCTCCTAAGTTTTTCAAACATTTCACCTATTTTGCAGCATGCAAGAACAAACCTATTGAGAACAAGAATGAGGTCACTGACTTTGAACGTCCTCGAGTGGACCAATTTTTCATGAGCTTGTACCATCCTTGCTTGGTAAAGTTACAAATTGTATTGTGTTTCTAGTCGTTTTCCCTCGAGACTCCATTTCTTCAAGTCCGAGCTTTGCAATTTCTTCTTTTGTAAGCTAATTGGCAACGATGACTCTGAGGGACAATGTCTGGACTTCTAATGGCAGTACGACCTCAGACCCGTACATAAGCGCATAGGGGGTACATTGGGTCAGAGTTCTGAATAATGTCCGATAGGCTCATAAAGCTTCTAACAAAATGTTATGCCAATCTCTTTTATTTTCACCCAGTATCTTCTTTAAAATTTGTACCAGTGTTTTGTTGAAAACCTGGACAAGGCCATGTGCAATGGAATAGTAGATCATAGAGTATCTCCAGTCTATCCCATGCCTTTTGATTAAGTTGTTAATTTTGGTTCTTTTGAAGGCTGTCCCAATGTCATAAATTACTGTACGTGGTACACTGAAACAGTAAAGGATATGAATTTTGAAGAATTAAAGGACATGCTGTGTTGTAACCTTTCATAATGGCACTACCACTGCCCACTTGGAGAAGTAATCTGTAGTGGCAAGAATGAATCTGTGTCCCTTAGAGGATGGAGAGGATGGAGTTAGAGGATGGAGGGTCTATCGGACCTATTATGTCTGTGCCCCAACACTCAAATGGCCACGAGGTGACGGTTAGATGTAGCATCTTTGGAGGTTGGTGTAAGACCACCCTATGCACTTGACACTAGTGACACTTTCTGGCTGTATCCATACAATCAGACATCATTGTTGGACAATAATATCTGAGCATCTTGATCTTCATTTTCATTTTTAGCTCTGACTAGTGAGCACCGCACAATCCGAAATGTACTTCCTTGATAATATTTTGTGCCTCTGCTTTACTCAAACACCGCTACCACATCTGATCGAATGATCTATGTAAAGAACATCTTCCACTATGGCATATGACATAGGTCTTCTTGTGATGTAATGCCTTAGACTTGTCCTCTGGCGGCTTTCTAATCTATAAATATTCTATTAATTTCTTATGCCAATCTTTGTTGATATCAGTAACTGCAATCATCATTCTTTCTGATTTTTCGAGTTTATGTAGATTTTTGAGGTTGATTTGAGGTAGAATCTGATGTCATTATGCTGTAATGTCAATGGATACCTCTGAGGGACATGCCAGTTCCTTAGCAAGTTTTGCTAGAGCGTCGACATGGGCGTTATCTCCCTGAGGAATTCGGTAGAGAGTCGCACTAGGAATCTGTTCAAGCAGCTTCATTGTATACTGGTGGTATTCTGCTAGCCTAGGTTTCAAAATCTTGTACAGTCCAACGACTTATTGGATGACAAGTTGAGAGTCACTATAGATGGCAATATTTGTATATCTATTGAGATCGCTAACTCCAAATAGGTGATAAATGCTTCATATTCTGCTTCATTGTTGGTGCACGGCTCTGTCAGGTAATAGGAGAATCTCAACATACGCTTGTGTTGCACACTAGAAACTTTCATTTGTAATATCTGTTCATTTGGAAATTCATTGGTGAGTGGGGATCCAGCTATCAGTGGGGCGCGACAAGAAAATCTTCTAAAATTTGTTCCTTAATAGCACAGAGGGGAACAAAATTTTTATCAAATTGCAATAAAATCATTGACCACCTTGCTAGACATTCAAAAAAATTTGATCAGGTCATCAGATATTGCAATGGATTAACTTTTGAAATAATGATAATCTTATGAGAATGCATGTAATGCCTAAGGTTGTGGGTGACAAAAATTAAAGCTAGACAATGCTTCTCGATAGGTGGATACCCTACTTCCGTTGGTGTTAGATGTCGACTCAAGTAATAGAGTGCATTTTCCTTACCCTCATCATTGATCTAAGTTAAAAGTGCTCTGATGGAGTTGCTAAGGTTGTAGTATAAGATTGTTGACCTCACTTTTGATTGAGGTCTAGAAAACTTCTTTAGTAGCCTAGGTCTAGCCATAGGACTTTCCTATTGACTAGTCTTAGAAAATTAGAAGAGGTACCCCACCATTAGAAATTC
>NW_018253220.1:15386-85161 GCF_001263595.1 Phalaenopsis equestris
TGATTTCTCCTAAATTGAAGCCAAATAATAGGATAGCTTAGGAAGTCATCAAAGTTCTCCTTCGGATCTGTGACATCCTCTAGTATTTCCTCCTTTGGACTCCAAAATAAAATGTTCCAAATTTGAACCTATCCCCCTTCACACTTCTTAGTCCGATATCTTTGAGATGTCCTTACCATTTGAATCCCTTGAAGATAAATTTTTCTTGATTTCTATCGAGAGTATTCTTAGGTAACTTCAGTTATCTAAGATGTAATTAACTATAGGGGCATACCCTTATAAGAAGCTTTTCCCGAACCCAGCATAATATAAACCCTATTTAATTCCTTATATTAAATAGGGGAATTTGTCGGCCAATACATTGGTTTCGCAGACCAAACAGATGTCATAACCTTTTTTTTTAGTTGATTTGATCGAGCCTCACCTTCAATTCTTGTGTTCATCCTTTAGGATAGATACAAGGTTTGAGGTATAGTGCTCTTTTTCTAGTTTGATTTCATATTTTTCTAAAACTTATATATATATGTAAACTAAAATGGAAAAATAAAAATTTTTTAAAGCGTCCTTCCGAAGCAGGCAACGGGATTTCAATTCCGATGACCGACAGCTTCTTACGGGCAAACCCCACACCAAAAATAGTGCCGACAGCTTCTGGCGACTCCGCTGGCAATGGTTTTCATAGGATATGGGCTACCAAAACAGGAGATGTCATTAAATATTGCTTAATGTCCTCTTAATGTCCTCAAAATGTCCTCAAAAGCCAGCTAGCATTTCTCTTCCTAAATGAATTTGGCATCCTTTTTAATTAATGTCGAGAAGGGCTGACATCTACTTGAGAGATTTGAAATAAGGCGTCTTAGATATCCCAATTTTCCTTGGAAGGAATTTAGTTGTTTCAAGGCTTTGGAAGGAGGCATTTTAAATATAGCCTTAATCTTATTCGGGTCGATCTCGATTCCCCGATGATGAAAAATGAATCTTACAAATTTCCTGGAGGTAACACCGAAGACATACTTTAAAGGATTCATCGTAAGATTAAATTATCTTAATCATTCAAAGACGATCCTCAAATTGTACAAATGATCAATTTTTTATTTACTTTTGATGACTTTACTTTTGATGACCAAATCATCGACCAAATCATCCACGTAGCATTCCACTTGGTTGTGAATGAGGTAGTCAGAAATATTTGTCATAGGCCGTTGGATTGTTGCTCTGGCGTTTTTTAACCCAAATGGCATTTTTGTGTAGCAAAAGATTCTAATCGGTGTTATGAATGTTGTAAGTGTTGCATCCTCTGGAGCCATCTTGATTTGGTTGTATCTCGACGATCCATCCATGAAGGAGAATATCTCATGTGTCGAAGCAATGTCTGCAATCATTTCGGGTATCAGTAAGAAAAATTAATCTTTTGGACACGCATTTTTTAGATCTCTGAAATCGACACATACATGGATCTGTCCATTTTTCTCCTTAACAGACATAATGTTGGCTAACCATGCGGGGTATTGTGATCCCGGAAAATATAGTTGTGTAAAATTTATAAAGTTGACTCTGCTTTACAACGGTGCAAAAAAATTTATGTCTTATTTTATGAATAATAATGTTAAGTACTTAATATTTGGATTCTACGCAAGTATACGTATCGTTATCAAGTAAAATAAGACTTTTTATTTAAGTCCCAAACATCGATCCCATGAAGAAGGTTTAAATTTGAAGTGAAAAACTAACTAGGAAATTCACAGAAATAAAACAAAATTACTGTCACTAATTTTGAATGTTTGAGATACTATCAAAACTAAATTATTGACAACTAGCAAAATTTAAATGCAAAGTTTAAAACAATAACTACTAAATTATGTTTATGTGATAAAGTTTTCTAATATGAAAAAACATATTTCCCACTAAAATGAGTTTTTGGTGAAATGAGGTGAAATAAATGGTTTAAATATGTATTGTGCCAAATAAGAGCAATTTTAATTCTCTACCCTGATTTAGTGTTATAAAGAATCATTGGCTAATCTCAGGTTTAGTCCCTAAATCTGTGATTAGGCTAGAAGGATACTGGCTCCCACTTCAGAGCTCCCAGTTCCCTTCCCCTGAAGGTTAGCTCCAACTTTAATTCTTGAACACTAAGATCGAATTGGGGATTTTAGTCTGCACCCTAAAAATCTCCAATTCTACACCCAACAATGAATATTTCCCAATTTATTTGCACTTAATTCCATGTATTTGCACTTAATTCCATGAACGAAATACTCCTTCATGGAATTAAATGTAATTCTCACTCAATTATATTACTCATACACCATTTCCCGGATCATATGTTTTACAACATATTTCAATTGGCCAGAGTAAAAACTAAATTAAGAACGGAGTTGAAAAACAATCACAATTTATTTTATATTTTAACACTGGCACATCCAAATTATCTCTTCATTTCAACATATCTCAGAGTAGGGAGAAAGGTAAAGAAAACTACTCAGACATCATGAGAATGATACAACAAAACACAAATTTCATATATAAAAGAAATTTCATACAATAATAATAAATTAACAACACTTATCTGAAATTCTTTCTCAAAGCAAATCCCTTGTAGCCTCTCTTAGGAAATGTAGGAAGAAGAAATCTCTCACTTCTCTCTCTCTCTCTAATACTCTTAGATAGGAATTCACACGTAAAATCATCACAAAAACTTAAAAGTATAATGGAAATAAATGACTACTAGTGTGGAATGGCGTGGACAAAAGTGAAAAGTGGTTGAAGGTTGCAAAGAGGCACAAAGGGGGCAAAGAAGGGTCTTTTCTGATTAATTTCAGCTCAAAATAGAGCCTAATGTTGGTTTTCCAATAGATGCATCAAAAAACTCTTCAAAAAACATCCAAATTCATCGAATCTTCTAAAACTAGGGCCTGCACTGATACTGGCTCCGTCGACGCACATTCTGACAGCATCGGTACCAGTGGTCTATAAATAAAATCTATGCTCTCTGTCAAACAACGCCGTCGGCACCCAATCTAGCGCTGTTGGCACTGAACAATTTTTCAAAAATTCAATTTTCACCCCAAATTCCATCATTTTTGTTCAAAGTCTTATAAATCAACAACCTGCAAAAAAACATGAAAAATACATTCCTTTAAAGTGCAATATCACCAAAAAGGAGTATAAAGTATGGGTCTAAAAATGCATATTATTTTGGTGTATCAAAATCCCCCAAAGTTAAATATTACTTGTCATAAAATAACTCCTTTACTACATAAAAATATGACTCATGACAAAGATTTTAACTTCTAAATTTCTAAATTTTAAATTTATTTTAACTTCTAAATTTCTAAATTTTAGTCCACTAAATATAGTAGCATAATGATACAAAAAAAGTATATGCATTTTAGACCAATATTTTATACTTATTTTTTGTTATATTGCACGTTAATGGATGGTATTTTGATGTTTTCTTGAAGGTTGTTCATTTTTAGGACTTAAAGAAAAAAAGGAAGCAAAAAGGAAGACAAAAGTATGCAATTTGGAGTCAAAATGACGTTTTAGAAGAAGTACTCAGCACTGACCACACCGAGGGCAGCACCGACGGTGCAAAACAACAGAACAGTTGAAATTTTTACTCAACGCCGACGGCGCCAGACTAGCGTCGATGGAGCCAAAGGTGGTTCAGCCACCGTTTCTAGAAGGTTTGATGTATTTGGATGATTTTTGAAGATTTTTGGGAGGCACCTTTTGGAGAACCGACCTTGGGCTTTATTTTATGCCAAAATTGATTAGAAAAGCAACAAAATTCATCAAGAAAGGGACTTCTTTTCACTCCAAAACGTTCCACCACGCTCCTTTTTTGCCATTCTTCATATTCCATCTTCATTCCACCACCATATTGGAGTCCATTAGTGATTTTTATTTTATAGTTTAGAGTTTATGTGGATAGATTTAGTTTGAAACTTTTTGTAAGAGTGTTGGAGAAGGAGAAAAGTGAGAGATATGTTTTTCCTGTATTTCTAAGGAAAGGCTATAAGGGATTTGCTTTGAGAAAGTGTTTCAGATAAGTTTTGTTTGTTTATAGTGTTGTATGAACTTTATTTTATATATGGAATTTTTGTTTTGTTGTGTCTTTCTCATGAAATTTGAGTAGTTTTCTTTATCTTTGCCTTTATCTTTCTCTCTACTCTGAGATATGATGAATTGAAGAGATAATATGATGTGTCAATATTAAAATATTAAATAAATTGTGATAATTTTTCAACTTTGAACTTAATTTATTTACATTTTAATCCAGCCAATTGAATTATCAAAATATGTTGTGAAACATATGATCCGATAAATTAAGCATGAATTCTATTACAGAGTGAGGATCACATTTGATTTCATGGAGGAGAATTTTGTTCATGGAATTAAGCGCAAATAAATAGGGAAACATTCTTTGTTCATTCTTTGTTGGGTGTATGTTGGGTGTAGAATGGAGAATCTTTAGGGTGATAGACTAAAATCCCCTATTCGGTCATAGTGTTTAAAAATTAAAATGAGAGTTAACCTTTAGACGAAGGGAAGTGGGAGCTCTAGAGTGGGAGCCAGTGTACACATAGCCTAGCCTCAGATTTAGGGACTAAACCTAGGATTAGCCAATGATGTTCTATGCATTGTATCAGGGTGGAGAATTATAATTTCTCTTATTTGGCACAATACATATTATAAACATTTATCTCATCTCATTTCACCAGAACCTCATTGTAGTGAGATGGATGCTTTTTCACATAAGAAATTGCTTTTTCACGATGCTTTTTCACATAAGAAATGTTCAGTACATAAACATAGTTAGTAGATTAGTATTTACTTTTTAAACTTTGCATTTCTATTTTGCTAATAGTTAAGTACTTTAGTTTTGATAACATCTCAACATTCGAAATTAGTGATAGTGATTTTGTTAGTGATATTAGTGACAGTTATTTCAATTAACTTTATGTGAATTTCCACGCAAATTTGTGATTTCCAATTTAAAACTTCCCAGTGGGATCGATATTTAGGGCTTAAATAGAAAGTCAATTATTACTTGATACTTACGTAGAATCCCATTATTAATTGCCTATGATTACATATATATTTTACACAACTTACTTTTCATACAAGGATCAAGTTTTTGGCGTTGTAGTGTTGTCAACTTCATAAATCTTTACATTCATAAATTGTTGTCAACTTCATAAATCTTTACATATAAAAAATCAGGATCACATAACTTAAGAAAAATGTAAAAGAGCTCCAGTTAATACTAAAGGTATAAGAATATCTAGTAGTCAAGTTTAAGATTTTTGATTCTCTTTTCTTTTCAAGGAAAATTATAAATTATTCATATTAAAGCCACTTAGAATATTCATATGAAAATGAACTTCATGAAACTTTACTAGTAAATATGCTAACACTGAAATATAAGTTTAGAAAATGTAGCCAAGCCTTTTTCTTTAAGTTGATTCAAGCGAAACCAATTTTTAATAAGGCATCTCCTCAAGCTTCTACTCACATCTTTTTCTTTTCCTTTCTTTTTCTTTTCTTTTCTTTTTATTTTCTTTTCTTTTTCAGGATCATTTTCTTTCCTTTTTCTTTTCTTTTCTTTTAATTTTTTTATGTGAGGATTACTAGATCTGGATAGCCTTTAATGATTTTGAACTTCACTATCTTCTTCTTAAAGTTAAAAACTTTTCACATTCCTTCACTCTATAAATTTATATTAGCTTTAAAGATTTTTCATAAAGTTTTATTCTTTTCTTCTTACATGAATCTATAAGATTTTTTTAATACTTCCAAAATACAAATTACTTCACTTATAATAGAAAAACATAGTATTTTTCTCTCACACCAAATGTCTTAATCTCTACAATTAACCTTTATTATTGAATTTTTTTGCTTAAGTTTATTATATATTTAGAAACACAAATATATTTATCTAAAGTTACCCTCTAATACCAATTGTCATGTTAAATTTTAAAATATTTTCATAAAGTTTTATTCTTTTCTTCTTACATAAATTTTTAAGATTTTTAATATTTCAAAAATATAAATTCCTTTACTTAAAATTGATATTTTTAAAAGATTTAGCATGATAAAAGATTTAGCATGAAGAATTGAAAAAATAAAGGGTGAAAGAAAATTTTTAATACATAAAGGAAAGACTTAGTTATTGAATGTTCTGATATTGAAACTTAATTAGGATATATTGTAGGTGCTAATATGAAAAGCTACAAGACTCAAAACATTAAATAACACATAATACATATAAAAAAGTTGCTGAGAAAAAGTTAACCACAATACATTTAATAAAGTACTAGAAACTAACAACAATACTAAAATGATTTCCAATGTAAAAATAGTTTCACAAATCTACTGTTCATAATTCAACATAACATTTAAAAAAAAGTGTCACACTCTAAAAACAAACAGTCTCAACAATAAAGTACAACCAAACATAAACTAAACAAAATTCTAACTAAGACATCACCAATCATCATCATCTTCGTCTTCTTCCACATCCAAATTTTGCTGCTGATATGGGGTAAAAACATGGTTAGTAGGAAACTGAACTGAGTGATCACCCCTCATGTATCTGACCATCATATCATTATAAGTAGCATCATATTCGAACTTCTGTCTTGTCAGAGCATCATTATGTGCATTTTTGGCCTCCATATTTTCCATTATACTTTCCATTCTTAAGATATCTCTTTGTTGGATCATCATGTGCTCCGTAAGTTCCTGGAGAGTAGGGGTACTAGAAGTAGTAGAAGGAATATCCCTATTCCTATTTTCAAATCTCCATCTAACATGAGATTCATAAGTTTTAATATTGGTAGGCCCAATAAATTTTAGAGGTTCAATGCTCTCCTCATCCATTCTAAAATCAACTCCTACTTGTTTACATAGTGTGAGGATCAGAGCAGGGTGTGCTAAACCACCAGTAATCTCTCCCAAAGCAATAGAATGAGTGTTTTTATAAACAATAGAGCCTACATCTATCCTTCTCATCTGCTGGACTCAAAAGTTCAAAATGGCTCTATCCTTTGTAACCTCATTATGATGATTTTTTGGTATCATTCTACCATAAATAAATCAGTTCCAAGCCTTAGATACTACATTTAACATAGAATAAGGAAAGTTTACCTTAACATTATTCATCACCTTCCAAGCTCGTATTCCATCAGTAAGAAAAGAAATAACTTCATCTAAGGTATTATTTGTAGCAAAAAATGATTTGTACTGGCAGCTATACACATCCTCTAATTGATAAAATTCATTAATTTTCCTTGGAATAAATTCTACCTTTTTCCAACGAACAAACACACAGTCTTCAGAAGTTTCTTTAAAATTGGCATAGAACTCCATCACTACACCAATAATAGCAATCCTATTGTAGAGCATTGATTAATCTTTCGACTTCTCCACCCAAATTTCTAAATCCTCGATCCGGAATTACTTTTTTAGTTGTAAGTAGACTATTGAAACAAATGTTGGCCTTGTAATTGAGAAACTTTTGATCATCAAAATCCACCTTTCTCTTTCCTTTGCTCATTCTTGGTGCCATGGTAATCTATCAAAATTTGATAAAATCCAAATAAATTCCTAAAAAATCAAAAAATCTGAAAATCACAATTATAAAAATTTTTAAACTTAAATCTACTAAGTAAGAGTTCTTCATCACAAGATTTTCTCAGAATCTTCTAGAAAAATTTAAAAATTTCAGATCTCAGCAATGTATAATAAATCTTTGGTGAAAATAAAAAATTTTGAGTTCAAAGTGTAGCTCTTACCTTAAGAAGATGAAATTTGAACTTTGTTTCCCTTAAAATTGCCTTAAATTCGAGCAAAAACAAGCCCTAGGTACAAAAACTGGAGGTTGAAGGTGACCCAAAAGATAAACAAAGCGTTTTTGTTGTGCATCACGAATTTTAAGTGATTTGCAGTGGCCATTTTTTTTTTCACCATTTTTAATTTTCTTTCAATTTACTCCAAAGTCTAATTACTCTTTTTGAACGCTAATTTTCATCTTAAAATATTTCACAAACAAGCATTTTCACAAACAATACCAAACTAACTTTTATATAGGAAAAAACTCTTTTTAGAAATACATTATTCTAATCACACTTTCATAAACATACAACAGACTAATATATAATTCAGTGTCAAAATAAAGCCACAACACTAGAACGATGACACAAAACTAAACACACAATCAAAGTTAATAGAATTCTAACGCGAAGTAAAGTAAAGTAAAGTAAATTAAATCAACACAATTACATAATTACTTTAAAGTAGTAGAGAGTTAAACTTCTTCAATTAATATACTCCATCTTCAGTATTTTCTCCTCCTCTAATATCTCTCATAGACTAGTAATGGACGTACAAATTGTAGAAGTACAAATTGTAGAAGGTTCGGTACGAATTTTCATCGATCCATCTATTTTTCTTGAACATCTGCACCAATCCTGCTTCAATTGTACCAGTATGATCAAATCCATCCTCCAATCTAGGTGATAAAAAAGGTAGTTAATATTTTTGATTGCATTCATAATACTCTGAAGTTCTCTTTTTATTTTCTTCACTTTCTTCTCCAAAATTATTGAACTTCCAACTATTTGTGGCATTAATGGGGTTGAATCATGTGATGAATGATCCAAAATAATATCTAATGCTTCATTTCCATTCCCAATATAATTGTCATCAATAGGAATCATGGGCTCCCAATGTAATAATACTTTCTCCCAACTTGTAATAATACTTTCTTAATACTTTCTCCCAACTTTCATATGACACATGAGATTGACTGTAAAGTAAGAAAATTGCAGAAGGATGCCCTAGTCCATATATTGGACCATTCATAATAATACACATAATAGATTTGAAAATAATCGATCCCACATCAATGGGATTTTTCATTTGAATGCAATATTCATTTGAATGCATTTTCATTTGAATGCAATATTTTAAAATGGTGCTTTCTCGTGTAACTCTACTAATCTTCATGGTAGGGAGTAATTTTGTAGATATGAAGAAATACCATTGTTTTGATATTGGATTAAGTACTGAAGCAAAGAAACTAACGTATCCCTCATCTATGATTTCCTAATTATCGTTTTCATTTGTTAAAAACTTATATACATCTTGCATCATATCTCTGATTGGGATAAATTTTGTATAATGATAGATTATAATGTTTTCTATCATATATAAATCATTAATTAGAGCCGTCGTAAATGGCACAACCTTACCTCAAACAAAGATGACTCCTTGAATAATTCCATGTACATTAGCATAGAATTCCTTTACCACTGGTACACCAATTGCAATGGTAATGTACCACAGAACTTCCTAACGTCTCTATACAATGATTTTCTCAATCTGTGAACTTGGATTACTCAATCCATGATTGACAAAGCCTCTCTCCTTGATAAGTCTCTTTTTCATAATGACTTGTAGCATAATCTCTGCGTGACAAAACTAAAAAACTTTCTTCTATTGAAAACTCCATACCTTGAAGTATTTCTAGAACTGAAAGTCATGAAATTTGAAATTTGGAAGTTTCAAGTCATCCAAGGAAATTTTTAGGCCTTTAAAAACACCTCTCGATGATTATTTAGGAGTGCAATCCCGCCAAAGTCCACCGAATTTGCATTGAATGCACAAAACTGCTCGGGACACAGTCAACACTTCCGATGGTGCTGTCGGAGCCATTGTCAATATAAACGGGCGTCGTCGATGCCAGAGGCCAAAATCGTATCTTTTGTTTCCAAATTTTTCCTCCAATGACAATATTTGTCTTCATTTATGATATATAAAATTGTGTAGCGATCAAAAATATTATTATTTTCTTAAATATACTTATTAAACAAAATAGTAATATATCAACATATATAGATTTTTATATGAGTTGTCTCCCACAAAGCACTTGGTTTAATGTTGTCAGTCCGACGTACCATTGTTTTATCAGGATGACTTAACATCAAAATTTCTTTAAATCTTGGCATGTTTCTTTCATAATAATGTTTCAATTGATGCCCATTAACTTTAAATATCTTTTCGGTTTTAAGATCTTTAGTTACAACAGTTCCATAATGATAGACTTTAATCACTTTAAATGGACCTAACCATATGGATTTCAATTTTTTTTGAAATAATCTCAATCTTGTATTATTTTGCCGGCACTATTTTTGGTTGGAGTGTTGCTCGTAAGAAGCTGTCGGTCACCGGAATCAAAATCTCGTCGTCCACTTCAGAAGGACATTTTAATTACATATATATTTAATTTTAGAAAAATATGAAATAAATTGACCCCATATTTTTCATAGTTTAAATGAAAGAGCGTTGTACCTCGAATGGTGTATCTATCCCGATGAATAAACACAAGACTTGAGGATGAGGCTCGATCAAATAAACTGAGGAAGATATGACATCCGTTTGGTCTGCGAAACCTTTGTATTTGCCGACAAGTTCCCGTATTTAATATAAAGAATTAAATAGGGTTTATATTAAGCTGGGTTCAGACATGCTTCCTATAAGGGCAAGCCCCTCTAGTTAATTACATTTTAAATGACCAAAGTCACCTGAGAAGACTCTCGATAAAAATCAGGAAACATTATCTTCAAAGAGTTTCAAAGGGTGGGACTTTTCAATGAGATCGGACATAGAGGTATGAAGGGGGATCAGTTCAAATTTGGAACATTTTATTGTAGAATTCAAAGGAAGAAGAAATAAGGGATGTCATGGATCCAGAGAACTCCGGTGACTTCCCAAGCTATCCTAATGTTTGTCTTTAGTTTTAAAGAGAAAAAATTAAGTATTTCATCTTACCAATTTTATTAGTTAGGGCTTTCATTCGTGTGAAACGATCACACCAATAGACTGGAAGATGTGAGGATTTAGGTCGTGACAGACGACAACCTTGGAATCCTAAGATGAGTTAGGGCTTATATTGTATAACAGGGTTATACAAAAGCCAAAAGATAAGGTGAGGATTTACGTTGCATAAGTAAGCAACCTCAAAGTCCTATGGCTTTGTTGTTTTTATCTAAGGAAGGAAGATTGGTTTAGTTGGGAAAGACAGGTTTTGCTGTTGAAGATGGCTGTGCTGCCCACCATGCTAGCTCCAAGCTCCTCACCATGATGAGTTTGAGTTTTCTAGTGTGTCAAGTTATAATTTAAAATCAGGTGGCCCTATGGTTGAAGTTCTTTAAATTTTATAGGGGTATATTATTGTTGGTTAGAGCGACACCGGTTAGGATCCTACGGTTCCCTCATTCCGGCACCACTATTTTTTATTGGATTCACTTAGTCCAAATGAACCTACTAAACTAAACTTAATGAGTTTCATAATTTCATTTAAACCGTGGGAAGCCTCGTTAGCAATCCTAGGTTACCTCCTCCCAAGAATTCCTGATCATCTAATAGAGCGTCTTAATTTAGCTGAAGTTGTAGTTTTGTGTGATGTTTGTGATTAAATTTTGAGTTCTTTTATATTTTGAATATTGTGGCGGCGAATTTTATCTTGGTTAATTTTATTTTTAGTTTTGGTTTTAGTTTTGTGGCTATCCTCATAGTTTTACTTTTCATGCAGGGTGGCGTCATTGTTTAGCATGCAAATTTGCAGGTATAAAAGTACAGTATGAAAGTACAAGAAAGACAGTGCTAAAAACTGTAAAAGCGTACTTAGCGAGTCTTCTTGTTCCACCACCTGAAACTTAAAATGCATATTAAGGCAGTTTATATGAAACCGGGAAGTAAAATCTTAACGACCTATCTAACCTTAGGTCATATCTGGGTGGGTCTTTAGGAGTTTAGTTAAGGATGATGTTGCCAAGAAAAACATATTAAGTTGTGTAGATCTCAGAGGTATCAAACAGACATATAGTTCCGTGCTGCTTTCTCGCTACCTGGTGGAAAGTCCCGAGTTCTTTTAAACGTATTTTGTTGCTTAATAATTCATCCTGTAAATCCCCTTAATGCTCAGTGAACATTGATGTCTCTATTATCCTTATGAATAGGGTAATAATCACATGTAATTTAATTTTAAAGATTATGTGGGTGAAGACCCTTAAAGAGGCAAGTTAGTGTTATTGAAACACTTAGCCAAATTTTAACCCTAATTGAGCTTGTAGTGTTTGAAAGATGTTTTAATTTTCAATGGTATTTACTTTTCTAATCCTCATTTAAATGAAACTTGATTTAGCCTAAGTCACTACTAAACCCTTAAGACAGTGTCTTAATTAGCTTTGAAAAGGTGAAGCTTTAGGTGATCATGATTCTTGATTTGAATCTTACTTGAACATCAAAATAGGGGTATTAAATTGATGAGTTATTAACACCCAAAATCATACCCCTAAGTCCTAGGTTCATTTTATTTTAATGAACTCCAAAATTTTAATAATTTAGGAATTTATTAACTTATTTAAGAAAGTGAGGTTGATTTTTACCAATTAACCCCTTGTGTTTCCTTGTGTTTCAAACATTAACCCCTTGTGTTTCAAACATCAAATAAATTGATTAAGATTAGAGGTTACCCATTTCCCTCCTTAAATTAAGCTTAAATTTTAATTAAGGCTAATTTTCTAAAATAAAACATTTGCCCCTAAGGCTCTATCGCTTCATAATTTGTCAAATTCAATTCAAATGACTTTGGAATTTTTATCCTAAAATTTTAATAATTTATATTTTTTAATTAGGTAAGTGAGGTTCATTTCTACCAATTAATCCCCTTTTTAATTTTAACTTTCCAAAAAAGTTAATTAAGATCCGAGGTTGCGCATTTCCTTCCTTAAATTAAGCATAAATACAATAAGTTAACTAAGCTAAAGCCTAAGCACTCGAAATTTTTATTGGAGGTAGGCCTAGGCTAGGGAGCCATTTTGAAAACATTTCATGATTTTTTTGAATTTTACTTGAATTACTATAATTATTTTAAATTCTAGGTTATTTATTAACTATAAAATATTTTAAAAAGGGAAAATTAATTTTTGTATTTTTGAAAAATCTTCTTGAGGTCAAAGAACCCAAAGAATCAAATTTTATATTTTTTTATATTTTCTTTGATCTATTGGAATTATTTTAGTTGAAATCAATTTTTTAGCCTTTAAAAATTATTTTAAGCTTTAAAATTCAATATCTTTATTTAGAAAACTAGGAAAAATATTCTAATTGTTCCTAAGTTCTTAGAAAGCAATTTAGAATATTTCTATGAGTTTTATTATTTTTGTGATTTTTAATTATTTAAATATTTAAAATAGGATAAAAAATCAAGTTTTTATTCTAAATCTTATTTTATTTATAGAAAATACCCCTGATCACAGAGAACTAAAAAAAACTAAATTTCATAATTTTTTTAGTTATATTTTGATTTTTAAAATTCATTTAAATGCCAAAAATAATGTTTATCTTTAAAAATCAACCTAAGTTATCAAATGAACTTAAAATATTTTGAAATTTTTATGGCGAGTTCTTCGGATAAGTTACAATAGTGGAGCTAAAAAATCAAGTCATTTAAATGTTTATATTTTCTAAAATTAATTATATTAATAATTTAGGGTTTACAAAAATTAAGTACATTTTAAATGATTTGATTTATGAAATTATTTCCAATAGCTCATCTGATCATGGTGGACCTTCAAAAATTTTCTTGGAATTTTCTAATTAACATGCTAATTTTTAAGATTATTTAAAGAAAATCATGTGCAAAAACTTGAAAAATATGAATCTTTGTCTAGGAACTGCCTCTAACTTTAGAAAAATCATGGTATGTTTTCCTTGATAGAGGCTACAACATGCCAAACTTTCAAGCTAAGGTGATGTGTCAATATGCATGGAGAATCAAATGATCCAAAATAGTGTTTAATTAATTAAAAATAATATATAATTAATTAAAAAAAATAATATATGCATCAAATGGACTTGAAATTTATTCTACGTTGTTCTCCTCTATTCACTAAGCAAGAGGGTATTTTTATTTTATTTGTGTGATTTTTCTACACAAAGTTATGAATTTTCTAAGTTAGGGGTATTTAAATAAATATGAAAAAGCCCTATTTATTTATTTAAACAGCGTGTGCTACCTCAACCTACGACGACTCCGAAGCTCAATGCGGCGCGCTCTCATTTGACACCGCCATCCACCTCAGTGCTGACTCAGCCCGCTGCTTATGTCCCAAAGCGCTATCCCACTCGATCTCCTCTGTCCATTTGATACACGCTCGATCAAAAGGCTCCCCGTCATCATCCCTGATAGAATGATCCCGTGACCGTCCCCACTAAAACCCTAAGATCACAGCCTAGACTCAACCAAATTACTTTGGGTTTGATCCTATGGACTCATCTAAGTGAGACGAATACATCCATACAGTAATCAAGCAATAAAATTAACACTAAGAAAATGGAGAATCAAAATAGGCTCGGGAGGAGGTAAGGTTTTATACCTTTGCTCTGGGAAGTGTAGCTTCAATCAGAGGGTATTGACACATTTTTTGGGGTCCAAGGAGACTAAGGATTGAGTCCCTGGCCTTGGTGTAAGCCCTAGGTATGAATTTGATCACGACCGGATTTGGTGTTGATCTAGAGCTATGGTAGAGGCTCTGTGGAAGGGGGATTTTATGGGGCTTTAGCTTCTTTCTCGGTTGTGAAGGTGTGGATAGAGTTAATTTGAGTTTGGTGGATTGTGGAGGTGGATTGAGTTCTATCCTAGCTTACAGCAAGGTTTCAAGCTCAAAATTAAGCTCCAGCGGTGGGAATTGATTGGAAAAAATAGTTGGAATGTACTGAAGGGATCTTAGGGAAGCTCTGCGAGAAGTTTGGAGAGGCCTCTCTAAGAAAAATTTAGCACCTCTCCCATATCCGTGGAGGTAAGTTTTTATAAAAATGGTCATGGGGTGGCTCTCAGAGCATAAGTTTGGGTGCATTTTGGTGCTTAGGTGGAGGGCAGAGGAGCTCTACAACTCAATTTGGCTGAGTTGGCCTCTAGGCTTGATTTAGGTGAAGTCCCATGGGGGTGGCTTTCAATTTTGAGCCTTTCCAGCCACTAGTCTAGCCGCTCAGACAGGGCGAGGTGGTTAGGAACTCAGGGAACCCAGGGGAATATGTCATAGCAATTTAGTGCAATAATACCTAGTTTTGGTAAGGATATCTTAAGCACATGCATTTTTGGAAATAAGATCCCTTAATTTGGGGAACCTTTGCTCCATGGCTTTATTTAGGTTGTTTCATGGTGTTTGGACTGGTCACTAAGTCCAACTAATGGCTGTGGTGGAGTTAATTTGCTGACTTTAGGGTGGTTAGGTCACATTTAGTGCATGGGTTCAATGTACGTTCAAGTTATCAAAGCTTAGGTTTTGGCTAGGTTAGCCATGTCAAATGACCAAAATAAATTTTTATTTGGTGTAGATGATCATAAGGAACAAATTTGGTGAAGAATGGAAGTGGTTTTCAGCTCAATTGAAGGGTTAATTTGAGGGAATTTTGACTTTTAGTCATGGACTAGGCTTGGGTCTAGCTTGGGTTAGCTTTAAGCTAAGTCAAAATTGATTGTTGTAAATGGTAAATAAGGAACCTATGAAGAGCTTTCAACATGATTTGGGTGCCACTTTTGAGGTTAAGGCAATCAATTGGGTGAAATTTGGGGACTTAGCCAATTTAGGGCTAAATTTGGGAATTTTGGATTTAGGACAAAATCAAAAGGATTTGAGGCTTCACTAAGGCTAATTGATGGTTGACTTTGTTGTATAAGGATGTTGTTAAGATATTTCAACATTAATTGGGGTCAATTAACTAGGCTATGGGTTCAATTTGGTGGGATTATGTCATGTGACCAAAACTGGGGTTTAACCTATACCAAAAACTGGGCTCAAATCTTGGGCCAATTAAACTTGTATTTGGTTTAACTTGGTCATATCAAAAGTTAATTTGAGTTTAGGATTGGATGGACATTTGAGTTGAATTTGGGGAAATTTGGGCCCCTAAAGGCAAATTTGGGGGTTTTGGTTAAAGATTGAGAAAAATGAAATTGGTGGGATTTATTGAGATTTTCTGGGATTTTTTGGAATTTTTGAAGTTTTTGGCTATGGAGGGTTATTTTGGTAATTTGGGTGTGTTTAGGGGAAAAATGCCAAGATGGGTATTTTTGATAGGATTGGGTAACTAATCACCCTAGATGAGCCATGGACCAAAGGAACTCCCATTTTGGGTCCTCTATGTAGTGGTCTTAGTTAAACCATAGCCCTAGGGCTGGTAGGTTTAGGGGACCATCTACATGAGTATCCCAAAGAGATCAACGAACCTAGGCTAGAAATTTGAGTTTAGGGTTGTGAGTGATTGTGAGTGTAGATGAGTGTAGTGAGTGCCTTAGCTCCAGACCAACACTCAGGGTCAACCCTAAGGTCCAGTACAACCCAACCCTAAGGTCCAGTAGTCCTAAGGGTGACTCATCTTGAGTTTCCCTTATAGTAACCCCACCTATTAGCTACTAGAGTTTAAAATCAATATGTGGAACTTCCAGTTGAGTAGAGAAGATGGTAGAATTTCTAATGTTGAGGGTTCCATGTCTAGATTTCTAAGAATAATTAGTAGGAAAGTCCTATGGCTAGAACTTAGGCTACTAAAAAAAAAGGAAAAACTAAACCTCAACCAAAGTGTGGTCAACATATATAATAAAACTTCTTTTCCAAGTTCAAACATCTTTTTAATAATCTTCTGATCATGCCATATTTTCATTTTCTCTTTATACATTTTTGCATTATCACATGCTTCATTTCTAATCTCCTCAAGCTCATTGAGTTGCAACAATCTTTTCTCACTAGCATCTTTTAGATTAAAATTAAATTCCTTAATGGCCCAAAATAGTTTATTCTCCAATTCTACTAGTAAGTGGCATGTTTTTTCAAAAATAATTCTATATGGGGACATTTCTATAGGAGTCTTATAAACAACTCTGTATGCCCATAATGCAATATATAATCTAGCAAAATAATCCAATTTATAGGGATTTACAGCTTTTTATAAAATTCATTTTATTTTAGGATTTGATATCTCTACTAGACCGCTAGTATGAGAATGATAAGTAGTTGTGAATCTATGCAAAATATCATATTTTTTAATCAATTTCTCGATTATCTTATTCTTAAAATGAGATCCTCCATCTTTAATAATTACTCTCGGCGTTCCATATCTTGTAAAAATATTTTTATTTCAAAATTTAGAAACATTTTGAGCATCACATTTAGGTACATCAATAACTTCAATCCATTTGGACATGTAATCAATAGCAAGTAATATATATAAATTTTCAAATGAAGGCGTAAATGGTCCCATAAAATCTAAACCCCACACATAAAAAATTTCAACTTCCAATGTGTAATTGAGATGCATTTCATTTCTTCTAGAAATATTTCCTACACGCTGACATCGATCACATGTTTTAAAACATTCATTATCATCTCTAAAAAGAGTAGGCCAATAAAATCCAGCTTGCAAAACTTTATATGCAGTTCTATTTGTTCCAAAATGTCCTCCGAATTCAAATTCATGTCATCATTCAATTATTTGTTAAGTTTCTTCATAAGGCACACACCTCTAATAATTAGATCAATACATTGTTTATATACAAAAATAAAATATTGAATCATATATGACAATGTTCTATTAAATCAATAGAATAAAAATCAAAATTAGAAGTGTGACATTTTTAGTAATTTGATTGAGATTTTTAGGTTTCAAAATTTTTAGTAATTTGATTGAGATTTCAAAATAGAATAATTAAATCATTGTTACAAATATTAGATCAATACATCGTTCTATTTGTTACAAAAATACAATTCCTTCTGCAACCATAAATTGACATTTTTCCTAATTTAGTACTAGGTTGATTTTTTATTTGTTACAAAAATAAATACATTGGTAATTAGATTGAGATTTTTAGTAATTTGATTGAGATTTTTAGGATTCAAAATTTTTAGTAATTTTATTGAGATTTCAAAATTGGGAAAAATTAAATCATTGTTACAAATATTAGATCAATACATTGTTCTATTTGTTACAAAAATAAAATTCCTTCTGCAACCATAAATTGACATTTTTCCCAATTTAGTACTAGGTTGATTTTTTCACATAATTCCATAAATTTTTCTAAATTATTTAATCATAATTCAATTGAAGTCTTGAATATAAAGAAATCATCCATGTTCAATCAAATTATTAAAAATTTATATCATTAATCTTTGAAATGTCGTAGGTGCATTGCATAGTCCAAAAGACATTCTACAAAAAGAAAATGTTCAATAAGGCTTGTAAATGTTGTTTTCTCTTGATCCTCACAATCAATTGGAATTTGATGATAACCGGTATATCCATCTAAAAAGCAGTAATATTTGTTTCTAGCTAATCTAACCAACATTTGGTCTAGAAAGGGTAAAGGAAAGTGATATTTCTTGGTGGCCATGTTTAATTTTCTATATTCTATACAAATTAGCTAACCAGTAACTTGTCTTATTAGAATTAATTTATTTTTTATCTTTTACTTCAACGGGCACTCCTTTCTTTGGAACACAGTGAATTGGACTCACCCATGCACTGTCAAAAATAGGATATATAGTTCCAACACCTAACAATTTTAAAATTTCTTTTTTAACAACTTCTTTCATTAATGGGTTTAAAATTCTCCGAGGAACATCTTTAGGTTTGTATTGATCATCTAATAGAATTCTATGCATACAAATTGAAGAACTAAATCTTTTAGTATCTGCTAAAGTTCATCCAAAAGCCTTTTTATATCTTTTCAACATTTCTATTAATTTTTATTCTTGAATTTCAGTTAACTCAGAAGATACAATAACATGCAATGTAGATGAATCTCATAAAAAGACATATTTTAAATGAGCAGGAAATACTTTCAGTTCAAGTTCAGGAGGTTTTTCTATTGTGTGATTGAATACTTGAATGAATAAGTTTTTTTTATCATTTTCCAACAAATCTAAAGTTTCAAA
Organism: Phalaenopsis equestris; assembly: GCF_001263595.1. Lineage (NCBI taxonomy): Eukaryota > Viridiplantae > Streptophyta > Magnoliopsida > Asparagales > Orchidaceae > Phalaenopsis > Phalaenopsis equestris. The sequence goes on from NW_018253220.1 coordinate 34,391, forward strand.
TTTGACCTGAATATAATCTAAATTTTCTTCTTTTATTTCATTCTCATTCTCACAAAATTCTTCTTGCCTTAATTTTTCTTCAAAAACTTTCTTAAATTGCTCATTAATTAGATAATCAGTAAAATCCTTCCTAAAACATTCATTATCTTTTTCTATTATAGGATATTTCATAAATTTTACAATGTTACTTCTTGATCATTAACTCATTAATAATTCCCCTTTTTATACATCTATCACAACTGTCCCTATTGCAAGAAATGGTCTCCCCAGATTAATAGGAATTTCTTTATCTTTCTCCATATCTAATACTATAAAGTTTACAGGAAAATAAATTTATCCACTTTTACCAATACATCTTCTATAACTCATTTAGGATAAGTTATTGATCAATCAACTAATTAAAGAGTTAACTAATTAAAGAGTTACAGTAAGTTACAGTAGTAGGAGAATCTCTCTTAAATCTAACAGTTTAGAAATCAACAGAGGCATAAGATTAATACTCGCTCCTAAATCACATAATGCTTTTCCAAAAAAAAACTTTTCACTAATTGCAAAAGGTATAGTAAAACTACTAGGTTCTTTTAACTTTTCAGGAAGCTTTTTCTGAATAATAGTTCTACACTCTTCAGTGAGTGCAACGGTTTCATCATATGCAAACTTCCTTTTCATGTTTAGTATATCTATCACAAATTTCACATAACTTGGCATTTGTTCCAAAGGTTTAATGAAAGGAATGTTTATTGTTAACTTCTTAAGGATTTCCAAAAGTTTTGTAAATTGTTTGTCTTTATTCTTCTGCTTTAATTGTTGAGGAAACGGAGGTAGTGATTTTTTATAAGGAAACTTGTATTTATTCATTTTCATTATGGCCACTTTCAATCTCTTCCTTCTCATCAACTTCAGATTCTCTTTGGATTCTTGTTTCAACTTTATTTCAACTTTGTAGTTGAATAGCTTTAATTCGCTCCTTATTTTGATATTTTAGATTAAATTCCAAAGTACTTGGAAGATCTTCTAAAGGTCTGCTACTAAGTGCAGTAGCAATATGTCATAATTTATTTTCAATATTTCTAATAGCAACCTATTGATTTTGTATTTGATTTACTATATTCAACATTACTTCTTCCATCGTCAACTTCTTTTCTTTAACTTGTGGGTTAGGGTTATAGTTAAATCCAAGAGGATACTAAGGTTGATAATTAGGATTCTGTTGGATGTTTGAATTTTCTGAGGGGCTCACTGAATTGTTATAATTGTTCCAACTAAAATTAGGGTTATTTTTCACCCAGGGTTGTAATAATTAGAATACAGATTGTTCTTTTGATTATTTATAGCATTCAATTTTTCATAAGATGATTGAGTATCAATTAACTACACTAGTGAGCTCTCCTCTAATACTGGTGGCATTTGATAATAGGTCACTCCAATTTGATTAATCTTTTTCGATATAACAGCACTTTGAGATGCTAAAATAGACATTGCATCAAATTCATGAATACTAGCTACTCTCTTAGGATTTACCCATTCAGAGGGCCGTTGTAAATTGTTAGTATCCATTTCTTCTATTAAAGAGTATGCTTCATCAAAAGGTTTTGACATTAGTGATCCATCTGCGGCAACATCTATAATAGATCTAACTGATCCTACTAATCCATTGTAAAAGGTTTGAATTATTAACCAATTTGGTAAAGCATGGTGTTGAAATTTTCTAAGGAGATCCTTAAACCTTTTCCAGGCTTCATATATTGATTCCCCTTCAAACTGAATAAACGGATGTCATATTGTTTCTACGCTTAGCGGTTTTCGAGGGTGGAAAATATTTAGCCAAAAATTTTTATGATAGTTCTCCCCAAGTTCTGATAGATCCATGAGCTGATGAATTTAACCAAGCTTTAGTTTTGTCCCTTAATGAAAAAGGAAAAAGTCTAAGCCTAACACATCATTAAAAATTCCATCGTATTTAAAAGTAGCACATATTTCAAGAAAACTAGCAAGATGTAAGTTAAGATCTTTAGTAGGTGTTACTCAAAACAGATTATTTTGTACAATTAGGACAATAACAGGTTTAAGGTCAAATGAATTAGCAGCAACTTCAGGATTTTGAATAGTTTTCAGGATTTTGAATGCAACTTCAGGATTTTGAATAGTTAAGTGAAGTTCATCTGCCATCGGATTATCATAATCTGTTAAAGGTCTTTGTCAATTTTCATTTATTTGATTATCTAAGTTATTCATCATTTTGTTCAAGTTTTTATATTCTTTTTATTATTTTTGAATTTTTCTAATAGTTTCAAAATTTTCTAATAGTACGTTCTAACTTTGAATCGTAAAATATTAAACCGTTAGATCCAATATTTCATATAAACAAATATAATAAGTAAAAAAAAATCTTAAAAACACTCTTAAATATATATAGTTATATATTTTTTTGAATTTTTGATCACATATTAGAAAAGATTCAAAGCATGCTTCAAGCATGGGAGAATTCCTTTTTATCCAATGGGGGTAGGATAACACTTCTAAAAAGTGTTTTATTTGTTATTCCCTCATATCTCCTACAAATGAATATATTGAAAAAGTCAACTCAAAGACAATTAGAAGGAATTTTCAATAGATTTCTATGGGCTGGTCAAAGGAAGCAAAAACACTGGACTAAATGGGCTAAGGTATGTAAATTTTTTATGGAAGGTGGGTTAGGCATCAAGTCCTTCCCCCAAATTATGCATACTAGCCTTTGCAAACTCCGGATCAAATTCAGTTCTCAGTCCTCACTTTGGGCTGATTTCTTAAGGGGAAAATATTGCAAGCATCAACACCCTACCCAAGTATCTGTGGGTTTGGGGGATTCCCCCATTTGGAAAAAAATGTTGCAGATTAGGAAGGAAGCTAAAAAAATGTATGTCTGAGAGATTGGTGAGGGATTGGTTAGCATATGGTGGGTTAATTGGTCTTTAGAAGGCAATCTTCTGAATGATCAAATTGCTCCAGCCTCTCCAAAGATTGTCAAGGACCTTTGGGAACATGATAAGTGGAATCTTACTCCTATTCTTCCTTTTTGCAGCCCTTCTCAAATCTCCAATATTTTGAAACTCTCTGCTAATTTTGGTCAAAAGGACAGAAATTTTATCAAAAAGAACTTACTATCTTCTCAGCCTCCCCAACAGGCGGGTGATTCAACAGGCGGTGAATTGGGATCAAATAATTTGAAATAAATTTCTCACTTCCTCCATGTCATTTTTTATATGGAGAATCTTCTTAAAATTAATTCCCACTGAAGATATATTGAAATTGAAGGGCCTAAGGGGTTCCTCTAGATGTTTTTTCTGTCTTACTGAGGAGGAAACAATTGCCCGCCTTTTTTTTGCCTGCCCCTGGGTGCAGGAAGTTTGGTCTATTGTGATTGGAAAAATGAATGTCCCAAATATGAATCTAACATGGGAGGTATTATATAATTGCTGGTCAGATTGGAGGAGAATCAATCTTCAAGACATCCCCAACATTGTAGCTTGGTTTGTTTGGATGGCTAGAAACCCTTTGAAGTAGGAATCAGCTCCTTTTGAGCCAATAAAGGTGGGTCTAAACTGTATTGCCTTTATACAAAAACTGATTAAATTTAAAGGTTTTGAAGCTGTGTTGGAGCTGAGCCCATCTTTTAATCCTTCCATTACCAAAGTCTTGAAAATCTGTTGGTCTCTACCAAAGTATGGATGGATAAAAGTTAATACTAATGGTAGCTATAAATCTCAGAATGTTGGTATTGGTGGTGTCTTCAGGAATCATGAGGGAAGGTGCATCTTGTTCTTCCAATCTCCTGTTAAAGCTTTGGATCCTCTTGAAGCTGAATGTCAAGCTATTTTTTGGGCCCTTAACTTAGCCAGATCTTGCCACTTCAATCAGCTATGGGTTGAATTTGACTCTTTGATGCTTATTAACATTATCAAGGGCTTCTATGACACTCCATCAAACTTAATAAGCTGGATTTCTGGGATTCATCAATTGCTGAAGAACTACCCTATAAAGTTCTCCCATATCCACAGAGAAGGTAATAAGCCCTCCAATAGGATTCATCAATTGCTCCCCCACTACATTTCCTTTTATCCAGTGATTTGCTGCCTCTTCATTATATCAGATAGCTCCTTTTTGTTGTTTTGAGAGGTTGCCTCCTTTTATAGACTTTACTGTTGTCCTCCCGCGCAACAGTGCCAAGAACTTGATCACAGAAAATATAGTTGTGTAAAATTTATAAAGTTGACTCCTCTTTACAACGGTGCCAAAAATTTGATGTGGTATTTTATGAATAATAATGTTAAGCACTTAGTGTAGGGATTCTACACAAGTATATGTATCGTTATCAAGTAATATAGGACTTTCTATTTTAGTCCCAAATATCGATCCCACGAGGAAGGTTTAAATTTAAAGTGATAAATTAACTAGAAAATTCATAGAAATAAAATCAAATTACTGTCACTAATTTCAAATGTTTTAGATACTATCAGAACTAGATTATTAACTACTAGCAAAATTTTAATGCAAAGTTTAATAATGCAAAGTTTTAATGCAAAGTTTAAAATAGTAACTACTAAATTATGTTTATGTGATGAAGTTTTCTAATATTTAAAACCATCCTTCCCACTATAATGAGTTTTTGCTGAAATGAGATAAAATAACTGGTTTAAATATGTATTATGCCAAATAGGAGCAATTTTAATTCTCTACCCTGATTCAGTATTATAGAAAATCATTGGCTAATCTCAGGTTTAGTCCCTAAATCTATGGCTAGGCTGGGAGGATACTGGCTCCCAGTCTAGAGCTCCCACTTCCCTTCCCCTAAAGGATTCTTACACACTAAGATCAAACTAGGGATTTTAGTCTGTCACCATAAAAATCTCCAGTTCTACACCCAACAATGAATATTTCCCTTTTTATTTGTAATTAATTGCATGAACGAAATACTCCTTCATGAAATTAAATGTGATTCTCACTCTGTTGTAGATATCACACTCCATTTCCTTGATCATATCTTTCACAACATATTTTAACAATTCAACTGGCTAAATCGAAAAGTAAATTAAGAACAGAGTTGAAAAATCATCATAATTTATTTTATATTTTAACATTGTCACATCCAAATTATCTCTTCATTTCACCATATCTCAGAGTAGGGAGATAGATAAAGGAAACTACTCAGACTTCATGAGAGAGATACAACAAAACACAAGTTTCATATATAAAAGAAAGTTCATACAAAAATAATAAACAAACAACACTTATCTAAAACTTTTTCTCAAAGCAAATCCCAGTAGCCTCTCTTATGAAATGTAGGAAGAAGAAATATAAATATCTCACTTCTCTCGCTCTCCAACACTCTTAGAGGAGAATTCACACTTAAAGTCACAAAAAAAAACTCAAAACTATAAAGGAAATAAATGACTAATGGTATGAAATGGCATGGAAGAAAGTGGAAAGTGGTTGAAGGGTGCAAAGAGGCTTGAAGGGAAAGAGGCTTGAAGGGGGGAGAATAAGGGTCTTTTCTGATCAATTTTTGCTCTAAATAGAGCCTAAGGTCAGTTTTCCAATACTTGCAACCAAAAGCTCTTCCAAAAGCATTCAAATTCGTCGAATCTTCTAGAAATAGGGCCTGCACTGACACTAGAGCCGTCGGCGCCCATTCTGGCACCGTCGGTGCCAGTGGTCCATAAATAAAATCCATGCTCTCTGTTAAACAGTGCCATCGGCACCCAATCTAACGCCGTAGACACTGAACAATTCTTCAAAAATTTCATTTTGACTCCAAATTCCATCATTTTTGCTTCTTTTTGCTTCAAGTCCTAAAAATGCTTCAAGTCCTAAATGCTTCAAGTCCTAAAAATCAACAACTTACAATAAAACTTGAAAAATACATTCTTTTAAAGTTCAATATCACAAAAAATGAGTATAAAGTATGGGTCCAAAAATTCATATATTTTTGCTGTATCATATTGCTCTTTTTTTTTTTATAATGTTAGCGTCTATTAACTTTTCACCTCGACTATGACTTGTTGCTCTATTTTGAGGCACATTCTTCTGGGAGCTTATTTTACTGGGGTTATATCTTTGCCCACCCCTAGCTTATTCACCGTGACTTTCGCTGACAGTACTAGCATTTCATCATAATTCCATGCAAAGCAATATTAGACTTATGACAGTAACTTAATCAATTCTACAGATTCTTTATTATCGAGTAGAGAACTCATAAATGTTGGTCAGGGCTGGTCCTCCATCTCGAGATTAATTTCTTTCAATTCATCAATATTTAATTTAAATTCCTCCTCAAATTCTGGCGGAGAGCCTTCTATCAGCTGATTGGTGGAGTCATCCTTCACATCGAGGCAATCCTCTTCTGATTCACTAGTAACAACCATGCAAAATTCTGAATCATCGACTGGTCCTATTGTACCACCAAATTTGATATTGTACCAAATTCGAGACCCTCTTTCGAATTAGGAGTTCAACTTTTAACATTCCATAATTTTTAAAATAGTAGTAATTTCTCTTTTAGCATTTTTTTGGTTAATATCCCTGTTGAATGAACTTTTGTACACAAGGAGAAAAGTAACCAAAAGGTAATTCCATTAATTCATCAGGGTTCTCATCCTAATTCGCATGATTTTCAAGACTAGTAGAAGTAGAAACATGATAAAATTTGATCGGCTTTGAACCAGCGCTATGAATTTCCTTGACCTCTAAACTCTCGACTTTATGAGAGAGAATCAGAGTAAGGGTCATGGAATTAACATAGTGGTTGATCCGATCATACCTGGTCTCATATTCACTTTTCTTTACATCCTCGAAGGATATCTCGTACTGTGGTTTCTTCTACTTTGTCATCATAATTTTTGCTTCAGAACTCTTTTCATTATCAATATTGATGGTCGTCCTATTATGTTCAATGATCGCATTGGTTCTTCCTTGTCCACGTCTCTGGCCTCGATCTCGGGTATATGAGCTAAACGAACCTCTCTCACCTCATTGTGATAAAATGATAGTGGATTGTTAAAATGGAGTTGAATGGCCTTGACATTGTAATTCTTCTGAATCTTCTACTTCACATAATTTTACGAGAGAAGACAGTTTTCTTTAGAGGCGCGTATTAGGCGGCATCTTCATGAATGCCAACTTCATGAACTAAGAACGATTGCAAATCTCCTTTAGTGCAGTGCTCTTGTCCTTTTTTATAATATATAATGCATTGGTGTAGGGACAACGGAACCGTGTTGTGTTCGTGAATCCACGGTCAACCCATTAGAGCAATTAAAGAGGTCTCAGTGTCGATGATATGGAACTTGATGGTTGTTACTAGTTCTCCAACTTTCACAAGCAATGTAATCAATCCAAGAGCTCATTCTCCCTTCTGGTTGAATCCTCTTAGAATTAGTTTATCAGTCGTAAGCTTTTGAGCCTCAATGTCCAAATAGGCTAATGTCCGTAGACTCATCAAGTTGAGTGATGCTCCAAGATCTACTAAAGCCGGGACAATACAAATTTGCTGATATTAAAAGAGATATAAAGCAGTTCGTTATGGTCAGCGGTACCAAGCAGCAAGTCTTCATCTGTAAAGGTTACCCCAAGCTGTTCTTTTAACGGGCAAACTTTATCTGAGGATGTGCTGGCCAATTGAGCTAAGCAAATCTCCGGATCAAGCAAAGCTATAACCAGATATTCTTCGTTTGGCCAGCATAGATGCTTAGTTCAGCTGGCAACTTCCTAAGATGAGCTAGCACATTATAATCCACTTTATACAATCCTTCAATCCTTACTTGGTTGTGTTTCTTCCATTGGTGGAGGTCGAGAAAATTCCATTTGAGTTACTATTTTCTTTCCTTTATTTGGCAGAGTTGTTCTCAAGGCTAATACCTTTTTGCTCCTTTAGTTTACTTCTGTAATTTATTTTTCTTGAGATGTTGTAGGTAAAATTTTTTATGCTTCCTCTTTGGAAAGATCCAAGTTGATAGGTAATGGTGCACCGTAGAACTTAAAAATTGATTCCTCACTCCCGGTGCTATCGTAATTAAATTCATCAATGTTTTCTTCAATCCTATTAACAGGTTCACTGGACTTAAGTATGATTTTAGGATCAGTTTGACAATCAAGATCAAAGTTAGATTGAGCAAAATCAGTTACATTATCACCAAAAATAGTTAAAACATAGCCAAAATCATAATCATTATATTCATAATACCCCAGTGGGGCAAAAAGGTAATCATGTAATCATACATGGTCAGGGGTCGAGGATTTTCTTTCCCGAATTCGAGACAACCAATCTAACAGTGGCAGCCCCTATCCTACCCCCCATGCAATCAGTCTTCACAGCATCTCTCTTTTCTTTGTATTCTGATTATGGTGGTTTCTCAGGTGAAATCTCCAACTTAAGCTCGGCAAAATAAAAACTCTGAACGGAGGCTTATGCTAAAGCAGTCTGAATTTGATTTAGTATCTTCTTGGACGACTTGTTCCAAACTGTACTCCATCCATCTTTCTCTGAATACAAATCTATTGAAGTAATTGGCTCAGCCAAAATTATATTCATTGAACTTTTTTCAGGTTCCTTTAAATATTCTTTTGGGATTGCTATATCCCCTTCTTTAAGGTTCTTCTCGAGCCAATCCTTAAAGATGAAACAATCCTCTTTAGTGTGTCTAAGCATCTTATGATATGAGTAGTAATTAGGTTGATCTCTTTTTTCAACCTCCTCAAATTTCTTTGAATCAGGTAACTTGAACTCGGACTTCTTCATTAAACTTTTAAACATCTTGGGCACTGCTTCATCTTTGAAGGAATACACCATTTTCCTTCATTTGGACATGGACAGAACTCTTCTATTCTCCGCTCAGCATGATCCTCCATGATGTGGTTGCTGGCTAGACTGACCATACTATTGTGTCTGTTGTTGAGCATGCTATGATGACGACTGAGAATCCTGACGAGCATTTTTTGCCTGTATCTTCATTGGTTGTTTTCCCTTATTGATTGTTGTTACTGTCCTGGACTTCTCAAATATTCAGGCTATTCTGGTCTTTTTTTTATTTCTCTTGGGAATCTATATGTTCAACTTTCTCTTGCAGATTGCTAGCTTAGCTAAGTAACTTCTCAAAGGATTTAATGGTGAGTCCCTTGAGCATGAAAGCTACTAGCCCATGAATGCTCTTGGGTAAGATCTCAATTGCATGATGTTCTTGTAGCTGTGGTTCACATTTCATGCTAAGGTTTCTCCAACACAAGATATAATCTACTAGGGTCTCATTGGGCTTTTGGTTCTCTATTATGAGATCTCCAATAGACACATGATGTTGCACACAAATCTTTTCATGAACAAATATTCTAATTTGGTGATTGTCTTGACTGATCCATTGGGTAGTTTGAAATACCAAGCAAAAACTATCCCTAACGTGGTGTTGACAAACTATCAAAAGAGTAAAGCTTCGTTTCCTCTTATGTTGTCACAACTAGCTCAGAAATTTGCTATATACTACCTGGGATTTAACAGTCCTGTCAAATATCTTAAAGTTTGGTGACACAAATCCCTTAGGGTAGGGTACTGTTGACACTAAGAAGTTGAGGAGTTGCCCATTAGAAGCTATCAGTCGTTGGAATTGGAATCCCGTCACCCACTTTGGAAAGGCATTTAATATATATATATATATTTAGAAAAAACTATGAAATCAAATCGACCCCATATTTATATATATATATATAAGTTTAGAAAAATATGAAATCAAATTGATCCCATATTTTTCATAGTTCAAATGAAAGAGTAATACAACTCATGTTATGTATCTATCCTAAACATAAACATAAAACATGTGGATGAGGCTCGATCAAAAATATATGACATCCGTTTGGTCTGTGAAAACCTTTTTTATTTATAAGCCAACAAGTTCCCCTATTTTTTACGGAGAATTAAATAGGATTTATATTAAGTTGGGTTCAGAAAAAGCTTCATATAACGGTCGGACCCTATAGTTAATTACATCTTAGATAATCGAAGTCACATAACAAAACTCTCGATAAAAACTAGGGAATATTATCTTCATAGAGGTTAAAAAGCTAGGACTTTTCAACAAGATCAGATAAAAATGTGTGAAAGGGGAATTGCTCAAATTTGGAACATTTATTATAGAATCTAAAGAAGGAGAACTAGGGGATGTCACAGACCAAGAAGAAGATCTCACTGACTTCCCAAGCTACCCTATAGTTTGGCTTCAATTTTTAGAAGAGATATTTAAATGTTTCATCCAACAAATTTTATTAATAAGGGCTTACACTCGTGTGAAACGATCATACAAACAACCTGGAAGATGTGAGGATTTAGGTCGTGATGAACGACAACCTTGGAATCCTATGACGAGTTTGGGCTTAAATTGTATAGTTGAGCTATACAGAAGCCAAAAGAAAAGTTGAGGATTTATGTTGCATAAGCAAACCACCTCAAAGTCCTATGGCTTCGTTATTTAATTTTGAGGAAAGATATGTTGTTGTAGATCCTCTTCTCGATGAAGATGGCCGAGCTTCACACAATCATAGCTCCAAGCTCCTTGTCATGACAAGTTTAAGTTTTCTAATGTTTCAGGCTATGATGTGAAATCAAATGTTCCCATGATTATGATTCTTTAAATATTATGGGACATGTTAAATTTTATTAGAGCGACACTGGTTAGGTTCCTACGTTTCCCTCATTCTAGTACCATTATTTTCTTTTAGATTCACTTAGTCCAAATGAATTTACTAAACTCAACTTAATGAATTTTGTACTTTCATATATACCAGGGGAAATCTCATTAGAAACCGTAGGTTACCTCCTCTAAGTGATTCTCAATTATCCGATAGAGACGTCTTAGTTTAGTTGTAATTGTTATTTTGTGATGTTTGTGATTGTGATGTTTGTGATGATGTTTGTGATTAAATTTTGAGTTGTCCTATATTTTGAATGTTGTGGCGGTGAGTTCTATCGTGATTTATTTTAGTTTTAGTTTTGGTATTGTGACTATCCTGGCAGTTTTGGTTTTCAAGCAGGAAGACATCATTGTTTAACGAAAAGTACAAGAAAGGTAAATGCAATAATTTAAAAGAGAACCTGTCAATTCTTCTCGTTCCTCCACCTGAAAGGTTAGTACTTACAAAGCATATATATAAAATTTTGTAGGGAATTTAAATTTCAAGAGTAGATGAATGTTTAGCTACCAAACCTCAACTTATGAATTTATTGAATCTCAGAAATCCTAGTGGATGGTTTTAGAACAAAATATGACAAGTCCATTTGCCCTTCAGAATGTCCAGTAGATTTCAAAATGCTCGAGGCGTGAACCTAAACTACTTTAAAGATCTCTTGAAATATTCTGAGTTAATTTTGGACTTATCATATTGTTCCATTAATCATCCGAGGTTGAAGTGTGACTACCCCATTGCTCAGTGAAACTTGACAATTTAATTATACCGAGGATAGGATACCTAGTTAATCGATTGATGTTTCATTTAAGAGTTATGTGAATGGGTGCCCCTAAGGCAAGTTCAAGTCATTTTAAGATTATGTTGTTCACAACTAAAGTCAGGCTTGTAGTGTTTAAAGATGTTAATCACCAATCATGTTATCATCTAAAACCGATCAATTGAGTGTAGACATTGAGCCAGTGTCTCTACTAAGCCTTTAATAATCATGATAGGTGGAATGATGATTATCAAAATTTTTGTAAGTGACATACATACTTATGGAAAGGTCACATCATCCTCAACTTTGGGCTTAATAAAAGTAAATTATCATCTTTTTTATCATATGCCCATTACTTAAGAATCATTTAATCTTAATTGACTTCAAAGTCATGAAGATTAGGAGAATTATGATATTGTTGATGTTGTACAAAGGTGATGAGTGAGTTTCGACTTTTTAATCCCATTGTATTTCAATCATCCAAACATGTTTATTAATATTAAAATCTTCCCTTTTTCCCTTAGCTAATCCTAAATTTTGATTAAGGCACCAAAATCTAAAAGGATTATTTTACCCTTGGGGTCTTCACCTCATAAATTATTAAACATAACCCAAATGACTTTGAGCATTTAGAGTTTCATATTCATGAGACCATTACAATATTAGAGGAGAATATGTGGGATTCTCAAAAATTAATTTAATTTAATTATTTATTTAACTTAAGAAAATAGAATTTTCAAAAATTGTTTTTTTTTTAACTTTCCAAAATAAAGTTTTTTTTCTTTATTTATGAGAAAATTACTATAGGTTTCATTAGGTTAGAGAAATACATAAGCAAAATTTCTTGATTTTTTGAATTAAATTTTTATTATCAATATTTAATTTTGGACCCATTTGAATGACTTAATTAAATAGAAAATAATATTTTAATTGCCAAATTTATTTTTATATTTTTATTAGACTTCTCTAAGTTCAAAAAACTCAGAGAATCAAATTTTGTATTTTTTATGATTTCTAATTTGTTTATTATAATTATTTTAATGGGAAAATAAAGAAAATCCACTTTAAGCTCTTAAGATTTATTTTTAACTTAGAAAAAAATAGGAAAAATATTTTAATGAGTCCCAAGTGATCAGAGAGCAATTATGCACACTTTGAAATAATTAGATATTTTTGGGATTTTTAATTATTTTAAATTATTTTTTAATTCAAAATAAGGCTAAAAAATTAAGTATTTTCTAAAAAAATAATTTGTATTTTTCCCAAGTGTCTCTGATCACAAGGAACTCAAAAAACCATTTCTCAAAATTTTCCCAAGAGTATTTAATTTAATATAATTGTTTTTGTGCAAAAATACAAGGTTTCTTAGAAAATCAACTTTAATACTTAAACTTAATCAAATAATTTTCAGATTTTTACAAGGAATAAACATGATTTTTGTGAACAATGTGGGATTGATTTATTCAATTTGTGATAAGTATATAGTTTACATAAACTAACACAAGATATTGACAATTAATTAAATATAAAAATTTACAAGATAATTTAAGACATCATGATGTTTTATCTAAATTTCTCTGACCATAGGAAACCTGCTAAAATTATTCCCATAATTTTCTAAATAATATTTTAATTTATATAATTAAAATAAGGCAAAATAGCCATCTTAATTTGAGAATTGAGTTAGAAGCACAAAGATGCTCTCTGACCTTAGAAAAATTAGAGGACATAGCCCCCGTGATATGGAATGAACCCTTCTCTGTCATGAGGAACAACCCCGTAAAATTTCAAGCCATAGTGAGCAATGTTTGATCATAATGAATTAAAATACTCCAGAGGGTATTTAATTCATTAAAAATCAGGGAATATGAAAATAATTTTTATTTTTAGTCCACATTATTCTCCTCTTTTCACTGAGCAAGTTGTTTTTTTTATTTTATTTTTATGATTTTTCTATGCAAAGTTATGAATTTTTAATGATCACATTAAAATAAATAAAAAAATCCTCCTATTTTTCTACTTATCCACGTGGCGCCACCACAACCTCGTCCGCTCTGAAGTCTCTATACGGTGCTCTGATATTTGATACTGCCAGCGACCTCGCTGCCTCGTTAGCTCTCCTATTCGTACCATCCGCTCGTCCGACTTAATCTCATCTCTCCGTAGAATAAACGAATGCCCGAACAGACGGCTCTTAGTCATCATCCCCAATGGACATAACCCATGAACCGTTCAACTTAAAACCTTAAGATCTCGAGCTAGACTCAACCAAATAATATGGGGTTTATTTCTAAACCTCCATCTACTCAAGACAAACCTATCTAACCTATCTATACAAACCTATCTATATGGTTAATCAAGTATAAAATCAAGCCATTACACATGTAGAGTTAAAATGAGCTCAAGTTTGGGTTAGATTTAAATACCTCTATGTGAGAGGTGAAGCCTCAATCAGATGGTTATGGTAGCTTTGGTTGAGTTCAATGAACCTCCTGATGAAGGCCCAAGCACTGATGAATTGTCTAAGTATGATTTTGATTAAGGTGGATTTCAGTTGTTGGTCTAGAGATATCTTAGAGGCTGTTTTAGAGGGGGGCTTGATGGAGAATCAACTCCTTTTGCACTAGGGATGGTGTTTGAACAATTAATTAGAGTTTAGTGGACTATGGAGAGATGTCTTGATCTGAGCTGAAAGTTTAAGCTCAAAATTGGGCATTCTCAATGGGATTCAGAGGGGGAAGATGGTTGGATTGAACATAGGGATGCTTGGAGGGTCTCTGGTGAGATTTTGGCAGAGTTTCCCCAAGGATTTGGAACTCTTCTTTCTTTGTCCATGGATGGGCTGATTAAATAGAAGAGCTTCGGCTGGCCACTAGGGCCAATTAATGGATGCAAAGAGCTGCTTAGGTGGAGGGCTGAGGAGCTCTGAAGAGTAATTAAGTTGACCTGGCCTCTTGGGTTGAAATTAGGTTTGATTTAAGAGTGGTGGCCCATGGTTTTGGAGTTTTCCAGCCACTAGGCTGGCCATCCAGGGCAGGGGAGGTGGTCAGGTAAGCCAGTGGGTGGTTTTATTATGTTTAACACTTAGTGACAAGTGAAGATGAAGGACATTTCTTGGTCAATGCCCAAAAATGGGATAACAACCCTTAAATTATGGGACCCATGGTCCATAGCTCACTTGGGTATTTTAAGTGGATTTATTTTGGTCCATAGAGTGTGCTAAGTGGCTGCGGTAACATCAATTTGGTGAATTTGGCATGGCTATGTCAAATTTTATGAAGGATTTCAATTTAGGTAAAAATGGCTAGAAGTTGAGTTTGGGTTAGGCTAGCTAAGAAATTAAGATCAATTGATTGATTAATACTGTGTAGATGATTTTCATGAGGAGTTTATAAGAGATTTGGAGTGATTTTGAAATGGTTTGGAGGTTCAATTTGGAGGATTTTGGGCATTTGGTGAATTTGGGGGTGTTGGGTTGGATTTGGGTTCAGGTTAGGCTAAGGTTGGGCTAAGCCCAAATTGATGGTTGAAAATGGTCTATAGAAATATCATGAAGAGTTCTCAACACCAAGAGGGTGTCAACTTTGGGGTTAGGGCATTCAATTTGGTGGAATTTGGAGACATAGCCAATTTGAGGCAAATTTTGGGATTTTAGACTTGGGTTAAAATTGAGTGAAATTGAGGCTTATCCAATTTGATTTGTAGGATTTCTATGAAGAGTTTAGGATTGAAATTGGGGCAAATTGTGTAGGCTATGGGGTTCAGTTTGGTGGGGCTAAGTCATATGGTCAAATTGCGGGGTTTAATTTGGATCAAATTTGAGCTCAAACCATGGATCAGTTAGGCTTAAATTTGGTTTGGGTTGATCATATTAAAGATTAATTTGAGTTTAGAATTGCAATTGATGAGTATTGGAGTTTAATTGATGGGTATATGAGGTGCATTTGGTGGAATTAGGCCTTCAAAGACAATTTGAGGCCTTTGGTTAAAATGGTCAAATTGACCAAATTGGATCCAATTGAGGGGTCCAAATTGGTTTTAGAGACATTTTAAGCAATTTAGAATGTTTTTTAAAAGTTTGGGCTACCAAGGGCATTTTTGTAAATTTGGTAATTTGAGGGTATTTTGGTAATTTTGGAATTTTTAGGATGTTTTGGGTAATTTTGGTAATTTCAAATGGTTTGAAATTATTTTTGAACAAATTTGGGTATCTTGGTTGAAATTGAGAATTTTGGCAAAATTGAGGGTTTAGGGTGTTTAGGTAAATTGAGTAGATTTAGGGGCAAAAGGCCAAGTTGGATATTTTGTTAGAATTTGGGTACCAACCACCATATATGAGTTGTGGATCAATGAAATCCCCATTTAAATACTCTATGTACTTGTCTTGTGAAGATAATTGGGATGTTATGTATCTATCCCAAGGATAAACTCAAGACATGAGGATGTGGCTAGATCAAATAAACTAAGAAATATATGACATCCGTTTGGTCTGTGAAAACCTTATTTATTTATAAGCCAACAAGTTCCCCTATTTTTTATGGAGAATTAAATAGGGTTTATATTAAGTTGGGTTCAGAAAAAGCTTCCCATAAGGGTCAGACCCTATAGTTAATTACATCTTAGACAACCAAAGTCCCCTAACAAAACTCTCAATAAAAACCAGGGAATATTATCTTCATAGAGGTTAAAAGGATAGGACTTTTCAACTAGATCAGACAAAAATTTTTGAAAGGGGAATGGCTCAAATTTGGATCATTTATTATAGAATGTAAAGAAGGAAGAACGAGGGGATGTCACAAACCAAGAAGAAGATCTCAATGACTTCTCAAGCTACCCTATAGTTTGACTTCCATTTTTAAAAGAGATATTTAATTGTTTCATCCCAAAAATTTTATTAATTAGGGCTTACACTCGTGTGAAATGATCAAACAAATAGCCTAACAAATAGCCTGGAAGATAAACAAATAGCCTGGAAGATGTGAGGATTTAGTTTGTGACGAACGACAACCTTGGAATCCTATGACAAGTTAGGGCTTAAATTATATAGTTGAGCTATACAAAAGCCTAAAGAAAAGTTGAGGATTTATGTTGCATCAGACGAACGACAGCAAACCACCTCGAAGTCCTATGGCTTGGTTATTTAATTCTAAGGAAAGATATGCTGTTGTAGATCCTCTTTCTAATTAAGATGGCCGAGCTGCCCACAATGCTAGCTCCAAGCTCCTTATCATGACAAGTTTAAGTTTTCTAATGTTTCATGCTATGAGGTCAAATTAAAAGTTCCTATCATTATGGTTCTTTAAATATTATGGGATATGTTAAATTTTATTAGAGTGACACCGGTTAGGTTCCTACGGTTCCCTCATTCTAGTACCACTAATTTCTTTTGGATTCACTTAGTCTAAATGAATTTATTAAACTCAACTTAATGAATTCCGTACTTTCCTTTAGACCATAGGAAATCTCGTTAGAAACCGTAGGTTACCTCCTCCAAGTGATTCCCAATCATCCGATAGAGACGTCTTAATTTAGTTGCAATTATTTTTTTGTGATGTTTGTGATTAAATTTTGAGTTGTCTTGTATTTTGAATGTTGTGGCAGTGAGTTTTATCTTGATTGATTTTAGTTTTAGTTTTGCTTTTGGTTTTGTGGTTATCCTAGCAGTTTTGGTATTCAAGCAGGACGACATCATTGTTTAACATGCAAGCTCAAGGAAAAAAGTACAAGAAAGGTAAATGCAATATTTTAAAAGAGAACTTGTTAATTCTTCTCGTTCCTCCACCTGAAAGGTTAGTACTTGCAAAGCATATATATATTGCAGGGATTTTAAATTTCAAGAGTAGATGAATGTTTAGCTACCAAACCTCAAGTTATGACTTTATTGAATCTCAGAAGATCCTAGTGGATGGTTTTAGAACAAAATATGACAAGTCCAATTTTCCCTTCAGAATGTCCATTTGATTTCAAAATGCTCGAGGCATGGCCCTGAACCATTTTAAAGATTGCTTGAAATATTTCAAGTTCAATTTGGACTTATCATATTGTTCTATTAATCATCCTAGGTTGAAGTGTGACTTTTGATTTCAAAATGCTCGAGGCATGGCCCTGAACCATTTTAAAGATTGCTTGAAATATTTCAAGTTCAATTTGGACTTATCATATTGTTCTATTAATCATCCTAGGTTGAAGTGTGACTACCCCGTTGCTCAGTGAAACTTGATAATTTAATTATACCGAGGATAGGATACCTAGTTAATCGATTGATGTTTCATTTAAGAGTTATGTGAATGGGTGCCCCTAAGGCAAGTTTAAGTCATTTTGAGATTATGGTGCTCATAATTAAAGTCAGGCTTGTAGTGTTTAAAGATGTTAATCACCAGTCATGTTATCATCCAAATCTGATCAATTGAGTGTAGACATTGAGCCTACGTCACTACTAAGCCTTTAATAATCATGATAGGTGGAACGATGATTATCGACGATTATCAAAATTTTTGTTTAAGTGACATTCAAACTGATGGAATGATCACATCATCCTCAACTTTGGGCTTAATAAAAGTAAATTATCATCTTTTTTATCATAAGCCCATTACTTAAGAATCATTTAATCTTAATTGACTTCAATGTCATGAAGATTAGGAGAATTATGATCCTGTTGATGTTGTACAAAGGTGGTGAGTGAGTTTCTACCGTTTAATACCATTGTATTTCAATCATCCAAACATGCTTATTAATATTAAAATCTTCCCATTTTCCCTTAGTTAATCCTAAATTTTGGTTAAGGCACCAAAATCTAAAAGGACTATTTTACCATTGGGGTTCTTCACCTCATAAATCATTAAACATAACGCAAATGACTTTAAGCATTTAGAGTTTCATATCGATGAGGCCATTACAATATTAGAGGAGAACATGTGGGCTACTCAAAAATTAATTTAATTTAATTATTTATTTAAATTTAGAAAATAGAATTTTCAAAATTTGATTTTTTTTAACTTTCGAAAAAAAAGTTTTCTTTTTCTTTATTTATGAGAAAATTACCTGAGGTTTCCTTAGGTTAGAGAAATACTTACGCAGAATTTTATGACGTTTTGAATTAAATTTTTATTATCATTATTTAATTTTAGACCCATTTGAATTATTTAATGAAATAGAAAATAATATTTTAATTGCCAAATTTTTTTTAATATTTTTATTAGACTTCTCTGAGTTCAAAAAACTGAGAGAATCAAATTTTCTATTTCTTATGATTTCTAATTTGTTTATTATAGCTATTTTAATGAGAAAAGAAGGAAAATCCACTTTAAGCTTTTAAGCTTTATTTTTAACTGAGAAAAATTAGGAAAAATATTTTAATGAGTCCCAAGTGATCAGAAAGGAATTATGCACACTTTGAAATAATTAGATATTTTTGGGATTTTTTTATTATTTTTAATTTTTATTAATTCAAAATAAGGCTAAAAAATTAGGTATTTTCTAAATAAATAATTTGTATTTTTCCCAAGTGTCTCTGATCACAAGGAACTCAAAAAACCATTTTTCACAATTTTCTTAAGAGTATTTAATTTAATATAATTATTTTTGTGCAAAAATACAAGGTTTCTTAGAAAATCAACTTTAATACTTAAACTTAATCAAATAATTTTCAATTTTTTACAGTGAATAAACATGATTTATATAAACAATGTGGGATTGATTTATTCAATTTGTGATAAGTATATAGTTTACATAAACTAACACAAGATATTGACAGTTAATTAAATATAAAAATTTACAAGATAATTTAAGACATCATGATGTTTTATCTAAATTTCCCTGACCACAGGAAACCTGCTAAAATTATTCCCATTATTTTCTAAAAAATATTTTATTTATATAATTAAAATAGCCAAAATGGTTACCTTAGATTGAAAATTAGGGTAGGAAGCATAGAGATGCCCTTTGACCTTGGAAAAATCAGACGATATAGTCTCTGTCATGAGGAACAACCCCTCAAAATTTCAAGCCATAGTGGGCAATGTTTGATCATAATGAATTAAAATACTCTAGAGGGTATTTAATTCATTAAAAATCAGGGAATATGAAAATAATTTTTATTTTTAGTCCACATTATTCTCCTCTTTTCCCTGAGCGAGTTGTTTTTTTTATTTTACTTTTATGATTTTTCTGTGCAAAGTTATGAATTTTTAATGATCACATTAAAATAAATAAAAAAATCCTCCTATTTTTCTACTTATCCACGTGGCGCCACCACAACCTCGTCCGCTCTGAAGTCTCTACACGGCGCTCTGACATTTGATACTGCCAGCGACGTCGCTGCCTCGTTAGCTCTCCTATTCGTACCATTCGCTCGTCCGACTTAATCTCATCTCTCCGTAGAATAAACGAACGCGCGATCAGACGACTCTTAGTCACCATCCTCAAAGGACCTAACCCATGAACTGTTCAACTTAAAACCTTAAGATCTTGAGGTAGACTCAACCAAATAATATGGGGTTTGTTCCTAAGCCTTCATCTACTCAAGAAAAACCTATCTATATGATTAGTCAAATATGAAATCAAGCCATTACACATGGAGAGTTAAAATGAGCTCGGGTTAGAGCTATATTTAAATACCTCTGTCGGAGAGGGAAAGCTTCAATCAGATGGTTGTGGTAGCTTTGGTTGAGTTTAATGAACCTCCAGATGAAGTCCCAAGCACTAGTGAATTGTCTATGTATGATTTTCATCAAGGTGGATTTCACGTGTTGTTCTAGAGCTATCTTAGAGGCTATTTCAGAGGGGGGATTGATAGGGAATCAACTCCTTTTGCATTAGGGATGGTGTTTGCACAATTAATTAGAGTTTGGTGGACTGTGGAGAGATGTCTTGACCTGAGCTGAATGTTTGAGCTCAAAAGTGGGCTTTCACAGTGGGAATCAGAGGGGCAAGATGGTTAGATTGAACATAAGGATGCTTGGAGGGTCTCTGGTGAGATTTTGGCAGAGTTTCACCAAGGATTTAGAACTCTTCTTTCTTTGTCCATGGATGGGCTGATTAAATAGAAGAGCCTGGGCTGCCCACCAGGGCCAATTGATGGGTGCAACGAGCTGCTTAGGTGGAGGGCTGAGGAGCTCTGAAGAGCAATTAAGATGACATGGACTCTTGGGTTTAAATTAGGTTTGATTTAAGGGTGGTGGCCCTTCGTTTGGAAGTTTTTTGGCCCGTACACTAGCCATCCAGGGCAGGGGAGGTGGTCAGGTAAGCCAGTAAGTGGTTTAATTATGTTTAACCCTTAGTGACAAGTGATGATGGAGGATATTTCTTGGTTAAGGCCCAAAAATGAGATAAGAACCCTTAAACTATGGGACCCATGGTCCATAGCTCACTTGGGTATTTTAAGTGCATTTAGTTTGGTCAATAGAGTGTGTTAAGTGGCTACGATAACATCAATTTGGTGACTTTGGCATTGCTATGTCAAATTTAGTGAAGGAGTTCAATTTAGGTCAAAATGGCTAGAAGTTTTGTTTGGGTTAGGCTAGCTAAGAAATTAAGCGCAATTGATTGATTAATATTGTGTAGATGATTGTCATGAGGAGTTTATAGAAGATTTAGAGTGATTTTGAAATGGTTTGGAGGTTCAATTAACAGGATTTTGGGCATTTGGTGATCTTGGGGGTGTTGGGTTGGATTTGGGTTTAGGTTAGGCTAAGTTTGGGCTAAGCCCAATTTGATGGTTGAAAATGGTCTATAGAAATATCATGAAGATTTCTCAACACCAAGTTGGTGTCAACTTTGGGGTTAGGGCATGCAATTTGGTGGAATTTTGAGACATAGCCAATTTGAGGCAAAGTTGGAGATTTTGAACTTGGGTTAAAATTGAGTGAAATTGAGGCTTATCCAAGGCTAATTAAAGGTTTAATTTGATGTTTAGGATTATCATAAAGAGTTTAGGATTGAAATTGGGGCAAATTGAGTAAGCTATGGGGTTCAATTTAGTGGGAATAAGTCATATGGCTAAAATTGGGGTTTGACTTAGATCAATATTGAGTTTAATTAGGAGCAAAATTGAGCTCAAACCATGGATCAATTAGGCTTCAATTTGGTTTGGGTTGATCATATTAAAGATTAATTTGAGTTTAGAATTTCAATTTATGAGTATTGGAGTTAAACTGATGGGTATATGAGGTGAATTTGGAGAAATTGGGCCTTTAAAGACAATTTGAGGCTTTTGGTCAAAATGGTCAAATTGGCCAAATTGGGTCTAATTGTGGGGTCCATGGTCTAATTGAGGGGTCCATTTTGGTTTTGGAGACATTTGAAGTGATTTAGGATGTTTTTTAAAAGTTTTGGCTATCAAGGGCATTTTTGTAATTTTGGCAATTTGAGGGTATTTTGGTAATTTTGGAATTTTAAGGATGTTTTGGGCAATTTTGGTAATTTCAAATGGTTTAAAATTATTTTTGAACAGATTTGGGAATCTTTTTTGAAATTGAGAATTTTAGCCAAATTTAGGATTTGGGGTGTTTAGGTAATTTGAGTGGATTTAGGGGCAAAAGATTAGGTTGGATATTTTGGTAGAATTGGGGTGCCAACTACCATATATGAGTTGTGGGCCAATGAAATCCCCAGTTGAATCCTCTATGTACTGGTCTTAGCTAAACCCTTTCCTAGGGCTAGTGGGTCTAGGAGATCATCTACATGAGTCTCCCAAAAGATGAAGTGATCAAAGTCAACTATTTTGGGCTTAGAGTTGGTAGTGGATATAGGTGATAAAGATTGCAAGTGAGTGAACTAGCTCCAGACCAACACCTAGGGTTAGCTCTAAGGTCAAGCAGTCCTATGGGGACTCTCATTGATATCCCCATACTGACCTCACCTACTAAGTGATAGAGGGTAGGACCAATATGTGGAACTTCAAGTTGAGCAAGGAAAAGTTTAGAGTTTCTAAGGGTGTGGGTTGCTTTTCTAGTTTTCTAGGAATTGTCATCAGGAAAACCCTATGGCTAGACCCTAGGCTACTAAACAGAGAAAAGTAAACCTCAACCAAAAGTGAGGTCAAAATGTATGACATCACTCTTCCAAGTAGGGTCTAACCTTCAGAATCAATGCACCATCCTTAGATTGGGCTAAGGCCTCCTAAACTTGTTCGACCATTTGTTTGAATTCCTTTTCTAGTATGACACTTGATGGAGAATCCTTCTTTTGTTGATCATCTCTGCTTGCCGAGGCAACTTCCCTCATTTCATAGATGATATGCATAATCTTTGGCTGATTAACTTATAGAGGATTGAGACTGTCCCTGAGCTGTAGCCATAGCGGCCATGGCAGTGGCCATCTCCTCCATTCTTTTTTGCCATTTAGCTCATTTGTTCATTCCTCAAGAAAGTATCCCTACGTAGATCATCTACGGTGTTCTCTTTGACGAGAGGTTGAGCGTCATGCGTAGATGCAACAACTCTAGTTTCGATGATATGAATATCCATGAAGTCCTCCTCGAGGTACTCGTTAAAGTCAAAATCTTCATCATCCATGTCATCAACAGAAACTCCATGTTCTCAAGCTAACTCAGAAATTTTAATCCTGAGCTTCTCAACCTTTTCTTTGATTTCTGATTCTTGTAGCGCTTTAAGATCAGGAGAACTCTGCTAAACATCCACTACTTGCTCATCCTCTCACTAGCAATAGTTGCGATAATGTCAAATATTTTGGACCATTGCTTCATTCCATGATCCTGCCCTGCGAGCTCACTGAATCGTATCAGTACGGTGACCTTGGGTAGCCACATTTTTTTCTTTGGCAAAGCTGTGTTGAGATGGGGTGTCTCAACATCTGTACGTCGAAGAGAGGTATGCTCCCATGGTGCAGACTAATACACCTAAAATATATAGTGTTTTTAGACACATTTTATACTTATTTTTTAGATATTATGCGGTAATGAAAGGTATTTTTGTGTTTTTCTTTCAGGTACAAATAAAAAGGTGAAAAATTCTTAAAGGAGTGAAGAAGGATAAAATTTGGAGCAAAAAGGTGATGGAGCAAAAAGGTGAAAATTGTGTGAAAATTGTGCTTAAGTGTTTTGGCGCCTCAGCGCCAGATCCTGCGCTTACGCGTCGGTTAAATAGAGAAGGCCGTGCCTAAGCTCCAGATGCCCCGCGCTTAAGCGCTAGAGGCAGTTATTTGGCCTTCTGCTTCATTTGGCCAAAATTTAAACAGGTATTTGAGGCACCTATTGAATTAAGAGGGTGGT
Organism: Phalaenopsis equestris; assembly: GCF_001263595.1. Lineage (NCBI taxonomy): Eukaryota > Viridiplantae > Streptophyta > Magnoliopsida > Asparagales > Orchidaceae > Phalaenopsis > Phalaenopsis equestris. The sequence goes on from NW_018253220.1 coordinate 58,081, forward strand.
TATGACCACTAAGAACAAAAATATAGTTAAAATACTTGTGAAAGGAGGCATCCTTTGGAGAATTCATCGAATGTGGACACATTTTGAAGAGTTTCCAAGGCACATTTTGAAGATTTATAATAGAAGGAAGTTGAGACACTTGAAGGGGGTTCTTGAGAATTCTTAAAAGAGTTTGAAGAAGAGGAGTCCTAAGGAGTTTGGAGAGATAGTTTTGAAGAGATTTTCAGGCACCATAAAAATTTATTTTGTCCCTTTTGTTTTTGGTTTATTTTGAGAGTTTTTTAAAAGAGAAGAGATTCAAAGGAACTTCAAGAGTTTGGTGGAGGATTTGAGATAAATTTTTATTTTTTATTTTAAACTACTTTTTTAATCGATACTTCTTATTGGTTTGACAATGATTTCTACTTTTAAACTAAAGTGTGTTTTTACTTTCTTTATGGATTCTGAGTAGTTTTCTTTATCTTTCTTCTTAAAATGATAAGTAACTAAAGTTTGGATGGAAGTTGTGGAGAGTATTGATATTTGATGTTGGAAGAAGTTGTAATGACTTAAATCAATGAAATTCATTTACTTCTTGATTTGTCCTATCTTGATGTTAAAATTTGTTGTGAGAACATGTAAGAATCGGGCTGGTATTGTCTCAGTCAACAATTGGAAAGAATCACATAAGGCTATATGAATGAGAATGTAATTCATACGAATTAGTGCAAATGAATAGGGAAATAGTCATTGAAGGGTGTAGTGTTAGAAGACTTTAAAGTGATAGGTTAAAGCCCAACTTCATTTATTGTTTTAGGTTGTGATACGAGAAGTTAGCCCCTAGGTGGAGGGAATCAAGGGAACTCTAGAGTGAGAGCTGATATCTTCCCTGCCTAGCCGGTCTTCCGAACTATTAAAAATTTAAATTAGCTAATGTTCTTTATAGCATCTCTAGTAAGGGTAAATAACATAATTGCTCCTATTTGGCATAACACAACTTGCATACTTCCACAAAATTCATTAACTATAATCTCATTGTAAGGGGAAGGATGATTTCGAAAGAGAATGATATTCTTAGTGCTTTTCTTTTACATAAACTCAAATTATATTTTTAAATTGTTACTGTTCTGTCAAAATATCAAAAATACAAAAAAGATTTGAATTTTAATACAGCAAAAATATTTGTAGTTTAAGTAATTGTCTTTTTAGAATAGAAAGTTTGCTATTCAAAAGTGCATATTGCATAATTTTCCAATGGGTTTAATGTTTAGGTCTTAATAAAAAAGTCATATATTGCTTGAAAACGATACATATACTTGCGTAGTATCCCAATATATAAGTAAATTAAAAAGTTAAATTCTTATTTTCTTTAGGATCAAGTTTTTGGTACTGTTGCAAAGTAAGGAAATATAAGTGAAAACTAAAAATAAAGTCATTGTCATACTGTTGCATATAAACAGTCTGGATCAAATTTTTGGCGTCGTTGCTAGGGAAATTTTTTTAAGAAGATTGATTTAAAAGAAAATATCTATTTTGAGAAAGTATTATTTAAGCATTAAAAATTATTTTATCTTATTTTATGCATGTTTTATTTTATTTAATTTTTTATTAGTGTATGCATAGTTCAGGTTCTGAAGGACTATTGCCTCACGATTCTGAATTAGAGAGGCCTATTAAAAAAAATCAAAAAAATCAAAAAAACTAAAAATTTTGAAAATTCTAAAAAATTACAGAAATGGCAAACTAAAATAATCAAAATGTTAAAATTCATCAAGAGTTTAGATCTTTACGAGATTTTGCCATTGTAGTACTTAAAAACCCATTCTAGTGGCTAATTCATTTGAGCTTAAACTTGCTAGTAACCAAATAATATCAAATAATCAGTTTGGGGGATCACCAACTGAAAATCCAAATTAACATCTTGCCAATTTTCTAGAATTATGCACTAAATTTAAATATGATAGTGTATTAGATGATGCCATAAGACTTTGGTTATTTTCTTTGTCACTGAGGGATAAAACTAAGATGTGGTTGAATTCATTAGCACCTGGATCTATCAGAACTTGGGGTGATTTAGCACAAAAATCCTTTGCTAAATATTTTCCACCATCAAAACTGTGAAGCTTAGAAATAATATTACATCTTTTAATCAGTTTGAAGAGGAATCTATTTAGGAAGCATGAGAATGATTTAAAGAACCCTTAAGAAAGTGTCCACACCATGCTATAAAAGATTGGTTAATAATTCATACTTTACTTTTTATAATGGATATGGATTAGTTGGATCTCTTAGATCTATTATCGATGCCGCTGCTGGTGGTTCATTGATGTTAAAATTATTTCATGAAAATTATGCTTTAATTGAATAACTGACTAAAAATAATTTTTAACGGCCTTCTGAGAGGGTGAATCCAATGAAAGTAGCCAATATTCATGTATCTGATGCATTTACTATGTTAACAAATCAAGTTGCCGCAATTTCGCAATTTCAAGGAAGTTAATTTCAAGGAAGTTAGACCAATTTGGAATAAATTTTTCTCAACCAACTTTCTTGATTGAAGAGAGTTAATTAGGCTAAATGGTAGATTCTCAAGCATCATTAAAAACTTTGAATGTCAATAATAATAAGCAGAATAACCCATATTCAAATTATTATAACCCAAGTTGGAAGAACCATCCCAACTTTAATTGGAATAACACTACGAGTGGTAATAATCAGCAATTAGGGAACAATCAAGTAAACCAATTGGGAAACTGGAATAACCAAGGGAATAATAATTATAGATGTACTCATCCTCCAGGTTTCAATAGAAATACATAATTTAAGGAGAAGAAGTTTTCTATAGAAGAAGTGGTGTTACAAATGGGAAATCAGTTACAAAGTCTAGGAGCGACAATTAGAAATATTGAGAATCAACTTGGATAAATCACATATTCATTAAGTAGTAGATCCCAAGGAACACTTCCTAGCAATACTGAAACAGATCCAAAAGACCGAAATAAAGAGCATGTAAAAGCCGTTAAACTTAGAAGCAGAAGAGAGTTGGAAGGTAGGGTTCAAAAAGAAACTGAAGTAGAGAGAGAAGAAATTGAAGAATCAAAGAGGATGCTCCAAAAGATTTCCAAAAGCTCTAAAAGATTCTGAAAGACCTATTTCTCCACTTAAAGTTAACTTAGAAAAACAACCACCTCCATTTCTTCAGAGACTTTGCCAACAGAAGTTGGATAAGTTATTTTCAAAAATTATGGAAATTTTTAAGAAGCTTACAATTAATATTCAAGTTGTTGAAACCTTAGAAAAAATTCCAAGCCTTATAAAGTTTAGGAAGGATATTCTCAACAGGAGAAGGAATTTTGAACATAACAAGATTGTTGCACTTAGTTAGGAGTGTAGTGTTATAATTCAAAAGAAGCTTCCTGAAAAACTTAAAGATCACGGTATCTTTACAATTCTATGTACAATAGGAGACAGATTTTATGGGAAAGCTTTATGTGATTTAGGTGCAAGCATCATCCTTATGCCATTATCAATATTTAAAAGATTGGGATTAGGAGATAAAAAGATTGGGATTAGGAGAAATAACCCCTACTACTGTAACTATGCAGTTAGCAGATCGTTCAATAACGCACCCTAAAGGAGTTATAGAAGTTGTCCTAGTGAAAGTAGATCAATTTATCTTTCCTGTTGATTTCATTGTGCTATATATTGAAATAGATAAAGAGACACCTATCATTCTGGGGAGAGCTTTCCTAGCCACAGGAAGAGCAATAATATATGTGCACAAAGGGGAATGAACCATGCATGTCAATGATCAAACTGTTACTTTTAACATTTCATCATCAACAAAATATGCTACAAAATGTAAGGATGATGAATGTTATACAATGTATGTTATAAGATATCTGAGTGAATGTCATTTCAAAGCTATTTATGAAGAAAAATCTGAAGATAAAGATATGGGACACGAGCAAGAAGAGGAATCAGATCAATGTGAAGAGCTTTTTAAGGAAGATTCAAACTATGTTCGAGGAAGTTTTAAAATTTTAAAATTTTGGACACTATAACACTATAGAAAAAGATAAATCATTTTTTCCATCAATAGAAAAAGCTCAGAACTTGAGTTGAAATTACTTCCCGATCACTTAAATATGTCTTATTAGGAGATTCCTCTACTTTACCAATTATAGATTTCTTAAAGTTAACTATTGAAAAGAAGAAAGATTGATGAAAATTCTAAAAAATTTTAAGAAAGTATTTGGATGGATAATAGATGATATTAAGGAATCAATGGTTCAATTTGTATGCATAGAATTCATATGGAAGAAAACTGCAATCCCAGGGCTGATCCTCAAAGGAGATTGAATCCTAATATGAAAGAGGTTGTAAAGAAAGAAATTTTAAAGTGGTTAGATGTTGGAATTATCTACCATATTTCAGATAGTGCACGGGTTAGTCCAATTCACTGTGTTCATAAGAACGGAGGAGTAACTGTGACTGTGAAAGAACATAATGAGTTAATATCTGCTAGAGAAGTTACAGGGTGGCGAATATGAATTGATTATAGAAAATTAAATCTTGACACTAAGAAAGCTCATTTTCCACTACCCTTTCTAGATCAAATGCTGGATAGACTAGCTGGGCATAAATACTTTTATTTTCTTGATGGATATACTGGTTATCACCAAAAACACATAACTCTTAAAGATCAAGAGAAAACAACTTTTACCAGTTTGTATAGTACTTTTGATTTTAGAAGACTACCCTTTGGTTTATGTAATGCCCCTGCTACATTTCAAAGATGTATGATGGCAATTTTTGGTGAAAAAGGGATTGAAATCTCTATGGATAATTTTTCAATATTTGGAACTTCATTTGACTTATCTTTAAAACACTTATCAAAAGTTCTTAAGTGCTGTGAAGAAACAAATTTAGTTTTTAACTGGGAAAAATGTCAATTTATGGTAACAGGAGGAATTGTATTAGGATATCAGAGATTGGAAAATTGTATGGAAGTAGATCTTACTAAAATTCAAGTGATCGCTAATTTACCCTATCAAATAAATTTAGTGGAAACTAGGAGTTTTTTAAGACATACTGGATTCTAGAGGCTATATATTAAAGACTTTTAAGAAATTGCTAAGCCTTTATGCCATTTACTGAAGAAAGTTCCAATTTTCAATTTTAATGAAGAGTGCCTAAAAACTTTTAAATTTATAAAAGAAAAAATAATCACTGCACCAATTATAGTTTCACCAGATTGGGGAAAACCTTTTGAACTGATGTGTGATACTAATGATTATGCTATTGGAGTTGATTTAGGACAAATATATGATAAAATTTTCAAAGTTATTTACTATGCTAGAAAAACTCTTAATGAAACTCATAATAATTATACAACAACTGAAAAAGATTTATTAGCAATAGTATATGCCTTTGATAAATTTAGATCATATTTAATTATAACTCATTGTGTAGTGCATACAAATCATTATGCTATTAAGTACCTAACTAAAAAGAAGGATGCTAAACCTAGACTTACAAAATTGATTCTTCTTTTGCAAAAATTTGATTTTAAAATAGCAGATCGAAAGGAAACTGGAATTCAAATTATTGATCATTTGTCCTAACTTGAGCTAAAAAAACCACTGTATTTTGAAAAAGCAATTAATGAACATTTTCCAGATTAAAAATTGTTCATTATTAATGAGTAGCGTGTTCCATGGTATGCCGACATTATGAACTTTCTTGTTAATGATATTGCACCCTATGGAATGACATACCAACAGAAGAGGAAATTTATTTCTGAAGCTAAGACTTATTTTTGGGATGACCGATTTTTATATAAACAAGGAAAGGATCTGATTATTCGAAGAGGTGTACCATTAGAAGAAACTTATGAAATTATCCAAAAATGTCATAATTCTGATTTTGGGGACATTTTGGTATTGATAAGACAACATACAAAATTTTACAATCTCATATTTTAAAATTTTACACTCTTATTTTGGTACACAAACTTTCCAAGGCAGTTCCTGGACGAGCCTATAAACTATTTAAGGTATTTAAGCCTACAATTAGAAGGTTTTTGTGAAGGAATTTCACCCTAGATCATTTTTAGCCCTAAAAGTCTAAGAAAAAGAGAGATTTAGAAAAATGTCTTCATGGGAGATGGATTTGAAGAAGAAGGAAGAGACCATGAGGAAGAGATTCATTATTCAAAGTGCACAAGAGATGTATAACGGTTTCTTAGCCATTAGTATTGAAGGAATTTCAAAATAGTTCAACAAAATTGAGTTTATCATTACTTTACTTGAGACCAATGTAATAGAGATTCATGCACATCTTTAACTTATTGGATGATAATTGAAAATGCAGTTTAGTCATACTCATTATATAGAGGAAGCAGATAAGGAGATGTCTCTTAAAAAAATATGGATTGAAGAAGATAGTATCAGAGCACATCACCACCATCCGTTTTATCAACTTTATATTTTGATTGCCACAGGAGAGACTAATGAAAGACCGGAGTTTGTCTCATCAAACAAAGAATGGAATTAAGTTTGATGTTAAAGTTTATGTGATTGAAATTGTTATTCTCATGTGTGATAGTATTTAAGTTTTGTTTTTAGTGTTTATGACTTTTATGTGTTAATTATGTATGTTTGATGTATGTTTGTTAGGTGTGTTAGGTGTTTGTTTTAAGAAAATTTTCTCGTTCAAGATTATTTGGAGTGAGAATTATGTGTTACATGTATTTTTAATAGTTTTTGAATTAATATATGTGTTTCTTTGTGTGACAAATTTGTGCTATTTTTAGCCTCGAATTGAAAAAGTTATATTGGAGATTTTTTAGAGAGAGGAGAGTTGTAGGAGATGAAAATAGTCATTTAAGGTTATAAGGCCACTTAGGGGTGGTATACTTAGGCAAATAGTTCATTTTACTTAGATTATAAAATCTCAAAAATTGTGAACTGGCGCTTAACCGCCATATATCGTGCTCAAGCGTGAGGTAACCTATAAGGCAGGCGCTTAAGCGCCACTTATTTGCACTCAAGCACCGGTTCACAAAAACTGGTTTACAAACAGTTGAAAGTGAAAATTTAAGCCAAAAAACCATTTTTCATCCTCCCGTCACCTTCAACCTCTCGAAATTGTGATTTTGGAGAGCTAGGGTGCACTATTAAGTGGAGATTTCTTGGTGAAATTGAGAAAAATTTTCTAGATTTGAATTTTGTAAGGTAAGAGCTTTACTTCTATGTAAAAATTTTGGATTTTCACCATGTATTTTGAGTACATTTGGAAGAATTCAAAAATTCACTATTCATGGTGAAAAATGAGAAAAAATCTATGGAAATTGTATAGGAAGTGTAATTTAAGCTTTGTAAGTTTAGTTTAATAGTTTAGATTTGATTTTTAAAGTTATTTTTGGAATTTTATAAATTTGTAGATGGCACCAAGAAAGAAGAGGAGTGAAGGAAAGAGCTCTTTTGATTCGAGTAAATTTATTAGTTTGAAGGCTCAAGATGGGTACAGTGATGCATTGCAATCACGAAAGCTTATCTAGGAGCCTTATTTTGAGAATACAGGTGGATCTGTGGGAGATCTAATCATTCGCCGATAGTGGGAAAAACTCTGTTGCTTTTCTGCTATTACAGTTATATTTGTTGTTAGGGAGTTCTATCTGTTGTTAAGGTGTTATATCTATCATATTCTATTATCCTCAAAGCTAAAGATGATAGAGTCATGGTTCGAGGAAAGTTGGTACCTTTTTCAGCAGAGGTAATCAATTTGTTCTACCATTTACCACCTGATACTTTATGTTTTTTATTCAAATTATAGTTTGATTAAGACGGAGCTAGATGAGATTTATTTTTATTTGACTGTTAGAAGAGGACTCTAGAAGATCACTAATGAGAGGAAAGTCAACTTTGCCACATCAAAGTTAAGTGCATTCTATTTTTGGCTGGAGAGGAAGATTTTTAAGGAGTTATGGAATGAAGATGTCTGCTGCTTCTACCTCTACTACTTCTACATCTAGACCATCTACCTCACGTGCTTCTACTTCTAGAGGTGAGTCTACTAAGAACCAATATCAATTATTACAGAGGATGATGAAAATATAAATTATACTGCTGATAAAGTTGAGAATTTAGAGCATTTTGCAGAGCATACTGATACATATAATAGGAGAAAAAGTGATTATGAAGAGAAATTTCCGTCATGTTTGGAAAGCCTCATTAGGGGTAACCAAAGAGTGCAATACACTGATTATGAGCCTGCAGAAGTTTGAGATAGCGGTGATTCAGAAGATGAGGAAGATGAGGAGTAGAAGTGAGTAGAAGTGAGAGATTTATTTTTATGATTGCATAATGTTTTGGACTATGTGGTCGAGACTTGCTACATTTGTAGTTGCGTGTTTATTTGGACTTTGTGATTTGTTGGACTCTTTTGTTTAGTTGATATTGTGATGTTTGTGATTGTTAGTACTTTATTTTAGAATTACAAGGTAGTATCTGTTGTTGTGTGTTTAGTAATGTGATTTAGTTAGTTTTGAACTTAACTTAATTCTATGTTTTTTTGTATAGTTGAAAATCTTGCTAGCGTAGATCTTAAATTTGAAATTCAAAAACTACTATTCTATATTTTTCTTTTATCATGTCTGTATGTTTGGTTTTAAGTTGAGATAGTGAAATCAAAATTAGTGTGTTAGCTTGCTTATATGTTTATATCCACTACTTAGAAGTCTATTGAATCTCTGCATATTAAATTAAAATGAATTAAAATGAAAATGATATTGAAGTGAAAATATTTGAAATTTGATCAAAATTAATTTTACTCCTCTTTTTTAGTTTTATATTTGTATCATTAGGGTTGAAAAATTCTTATTAGTAGTTATTTTAATTTTCATTCATGCTTATATATATTTGATGCTAAACTGTTTAATCTGTTAAAAATTTAAGTTTGGGGAGGACGAAAAATATTTTCAAAACTTTAATTTTATTGTGCTGCAAATGAATTTGATTTGAAAAGAAAAAATGGTAATGTATATGAAGTTATATTAGAGAAGTAAAATTTGATTTTAGAAATGAGTAAGAAAATTTAATTAAGAGATTGAGTAATGAAGAAAAAATTTCAGTTAAAAGTTTTTAGTGTAGAAAGTGATAAATATAGTGTAACATCTTCAGTAAGAAAAATTGTATTTTTGAATAATTTAGAAATTTAGACTTTTATTTTTAATACTTAAAATTCTTTTATTAAAATAATTTTTGAAACTATTATTATTTTTATAAGTAAAAGATTTATATTAGGATTTTTCTTTAAGAGAGGAGAAGTGGAATTCAAAATTATTAAAGGCCTATCTAGATATAGTAATCTTTTCCAGAACAGAAAAATCCAGAAAAGAAAAAGAATAGGAAAAGAAAAGAAAAGAGAAAAAAAAAAGAAAAAAATATAAGGGAGGAGAAGCTTGAGGATTAGTGCCTAATAAAAAATTTGTTCCACATTTGAACTTTTTAAAGTATAAGACTTGAGAAAATCTTAAACTTAAAAATATAATATAGTAAGTAAAATTAGTTAAAATAAAAATTTTTTAGTCGAGATAAAAAAAATTAAATTATGAATTGGGAAAATCTACAATATTTTTGAATTAGATAGGAACTTATGTTTTCATATTTCTTAACAATAAAAATTTCTAAAACCATAAGTTAGTCTCATTTACTAAATATTTTTTCTAATTTGGACCACTATATTTCTAAATCTAAATTTTAGTAACTCCTAATAAAACTCATATACATATCTTACTTATTTAGTTTTTAAAGATTGAAGTGTCACTTAAGAACAAGTAACATTTTAAGTATCGGATGGATGGTTGAGATTAAGCCAAATAATGCTTCCTTACATTAACAATGGGACACGTGGCTGCTTATGTGGATGGTGGCTATAAATGGGAGCTTACCGCGTGGAGTTCAGAGCTGCCTAGGATAAATACTGGTTTTAAGAAATCAAAAAATGATCCCTAACTTTAAAAATTCATATCATGATGTAAAAAAATCATAAAAATAAAATAAAACTACCCTTTTACTCGGTGAACAGAGGAGAAAATGTGGAAAAAAATTGAAGTCCATGTGATGCATATTTTATTTACAATTAATTAAACACTGATTTGGATGTTTTGATTATCCATGCATGTAGTGATATCACCATGGCTTGAAATTTTAGCATGTTGTTGCCTCTGTCTTAGGAAACATTCTTTAATTTTTCCAAAGTCAGAGAAGGTCCCTAGACAGAGAATCATATTTTTTAAGTTTATAGTTTCAGAGAATCATATTTTTTAAGTTTATGTGCATTATTTGCTTAAAATAATCATGGAAATTAGCATGTTTCTTAGAGAAATCCATGAAAATTTTGGAAGGTTTAAGATGATCAGAGAGCCTTTAGGAAAATTTCTCATGAGCCAAGTCATTCAAAATACCCCTAATCTTCACAAACCCTAAATTAATAAGATAATTAATTATAAAAAATATAAACAACAAAATGACTTGATTTTTAATCTCCACTTTTTTTTGGGATCCAAAGAACTTACCATAAAAATTTGAAAGCATTTTGTGTTCATTTGGTAACATAAGTTGATTTTTAAAGATAAAAAATATTTTTGGCACTAAAATAATTTTTAAAAATAAAAATATAAAAAAAAATCCCAACGAGACTTTAATGGACTAAATTTTGAGGTGGAGAAACCTTAGCATGAAATGTGAACCTCAGCTACATGAAAATGATGCAATTGAGATCTTACTCAAGGGCATCCATAGGCCAGTAGCTTTCATGCTCAAGGGACTCACCATTAAATCCTTTGAGAAGCAACTCAGCGAAGCCAGCAATGTTCAAGATGAAGTCAAACATATGGATTCCTAAGAGAAAGCAGAGAAATCCAAGACGATTAGGGCATTTGAAAATAAGTCTGGAGCAGTGGCAATGGTCGATAAAGGAAAACAACCAATGAAGATACTGGTAAAAAATTCTCATCAGAATTCCTAGTCCACATCGCAGCATGCTCAACAACAAACACAATAGTATGGCCAGTCTAGCCAACAACTAGGGGGGATTGTACCAAACAAAATATTGAAACGGTCCATCCTTGACGGAACGAAGGAAAATAGTTAATTCATTTAAAAATGAAGCGGTACAAAAAATGTTCAAAATTCTGATGAACAAGCCTAAGTTCAGATTACCAGAGCCAAAGAAACCCGAAAAGGTCGACAAAAATGATCAACCTAATTATTCCCTGTATTACCGGATACTTTGACACACTATAGAGGATTATTTCGTCTTTAAGGATTGGCTCGAGAAAAATCTTAAAGAAGGAAATATAACAATTCTGAAGGAATATTTAAAAGAACCAGAAAGAGGTTCTGTAAATATGATTTTGAATTGAGCCAGTCTTTCCATTTGTTGGTAAAAATGGATGGAGTACGACTTGGAACAAGCTCAAGAGTGTACTAGACCAAATTCAAAATGCACCAAGGCAAGCCTCCGTTCAGAGTCTTCAGCCTGCCATGCTAGAGATGAAGATTTTGCTAGGAAATCTGCTTCAACCAAAGAAGAAGAAGAACACCACCACGAAGACTAATATCATGGGGAGTAGGATAGGGGCTGACTTTGCTAAATTATTTATCTCAGATTCGTTGAAGAAAATTCTCGAACCCCTGACCTTCTTTGATTATTTTTTTGTACGTTTGAGGTCTTATGAATATAATGTTATGATTTTGGTTATGCTTTAACTGTTTTTAATGATGATGTAATCAATTGTGACCAATCTAGCTTTGAACTTGATTCCCAAATCGATCCTCAAATCATACTTAAGTCCAATGAACCTATTAGCAAGGCTGAAGAAGACATCAACAATATCGATTTCGACAGCACCAAGAGTGAGGAACCAATCCTCGAGTGCCACAATGCACCACTTATCATCAACTTAGATTTTTCCAACAATAAAGAAACACCAAATGATTTGCCTACGACATCTCAAGAAGAAGAAATTAAAGAAATGAGCTTAAGGAGCGGGAAATTATTACCCCTGAGGTCATCTCCAATGGATAAAGGAAAGCAAATAGTAACTTGAGAAGAGCTACATCGACCTCTGCCAGCGGTCAAAACACATAACCAAGTAAAGATCGGAGGATCATTCGAAGTGAATTACAACGTGCTAGCTCACCATTGGAATTTTCTAGCCAAACTATGCATCTATGACGCTCTAATTCTAACTAAGGAGATGAGAGAGTCTCTGGTTACAACTTTTCTTGATCAAGTGATTTACTTAGTCCAGTTGGTGAGTACATCCTGGACATAAGTTTGCCCATTGAAAGAACAACTGGGTGTAACCTTAACTGATCAAGACTTGTTGCTCGATACCTCTGATCATAATCGTCCACTCTATATCTTTGTTAACATCGATAAATTTGTATTGTTTAGAGTTTTAGTAGATTCTGGTGCGTCCCTCAACTTGATGAGCCTATGGACATTTCTCTATTTTCATATTGAAGCTCGGGAGCTTACATCCGATAAAATGATGCTAGGGAATTCAACCAAAAGAGAGAGAGAGCCCTTGAATCAATTACATTGTTAATGAAAGTTGGAGAACTAGTAACAACCACGAAATGCCATATTATCAATGATGAGACCTTTTTAAATGCTATATTGGGTTTACTATGGATTCACGAGCACAACATGGTTCTGCCATCTATACACCAGTGCATTAAGTAATGCAAGAAAGGACAAGAACATTACTTCAAGGAAGATTTAAGACCATTTTCAGTCCATGAAGTTGACATTCATGAAGATGCCACCTACTATGTGCCTCTAAATAAAATTATCTTCTCTCGTGAGGTTATGGAAAACAAAGCAGAAGATTCAGAAGAATGAAAAAGAGGAAGTCATTCAGCTTCGCTTTAGTGATTTTCCACCACTCTTTTGCAACAAGTCAGTGGGGGTTATTTTAGTTTGAGCTCCCAAGGTCGAGGCCGGGGATGTGGACGAGGAAGAACCAACTTGATTGTTAAATGGGCTTGATTGTTAAATGGGCTAGGTGTTAAATGGGCTAGGCTAACTATCAATATTGATGATGTAGAAAGTTTTTAAAATGAAATAATGATGACAAAATAGAATAAACCACAGTACAAGATATCCTTAGTAGACGTGGAGAAAAGTGAAGATAAGACAATGTATGATCGGATAAACTACTATATGAACACCATGACCCTTACTCTGATTTGCCCTCAAAAGGTCAAGAGTTTAGAGGTCAAGGAGGTCCGTAGCGCTGGTTGAAAGCCAAACAAATTTTATCGGGCCTCTACTTTTACTAATCTTAAAAATCATGTAAATTTTGATGAGGATCCTAATGAATTAATGGAATTACCTTTTGGTTACTTTTCACCTTGTGTACAAAAATTAATTCAACAGGGACATTTTCCAAAACAAATGTCAAAATATAAATTACAACTTTTTGTAAGATTATGGGATGTTAAAATTCAAACTCCCAACTCAAAAGAGCACCTCAGATTTGGTACAGTTTGACCAATCAATGATTCATTTACTAGTGAATCGGAAGAGGATTGCCTCGATGTAGAGGATGACTCTACCAATCAGCTGATAGAAGACGCTCTGCCAAAATTTGAGGAAGAAATTAAGTTAGTTGTGGATGAATTGAAGGAAATTAACCTCGAGACAGAGAAGCAGCCCAAACCAACATTTATAAGTCCTCTACTCAACGATGAAGAATCAATAGAGTTGATCAAATTGTTAACAAAATTCAAAGATTATTTCGCATGGAGTTATGATAAAATTTCAGGACTGTAAGTAGAAGTTGGAGTTGATGAACTTGGGGTGGACAAAGATCTGACCTCGACAAAATAAGCTCCAAGAAGAATGCGCCTCAAAATAAAGCAACAAATCATTGCTGAGGTGAAGAAGTTAATTAATGCTAACTTTGTGAGAGAAGAGCAATACCCCACATGGTTAGCTAACATTGTGCCGGTTAAGAAGAAAAATGGACAAATTCATGTACGTGTCGACTTCAGGGATCTGAAAAAAGCATGTTTAGAGGACAAGTTTCCGTTACCTATACCAGAGTTGATCAACTTAGGAGTCTGTTTTGGTTTTATTGATCACATCGGTCAATGCTAATACGCGCAGTGTGCTTGCCCGACACACTACAGCTATTGGGGTTCCATTTGTTGACCTCATTTTGGTTGAGGTTTAGTTTTTCCTCTTTATTAGCCTTGGTTCTAGCCATAAGAATTTCTTGTTGACTACTCGTAGAAAACTAGAAAAGGAACCCTCACCATTAGAAATTCTAAACTTTTCTTTACTCAAATTATAGTTCCACATATTAGTCCTAACCACTAGCACTTAATAGGTGGGGCCAATATGGGGGAGCTTAAGGAGAGTCCCCATAAGATTGCTTGACTTTAGGGCTGACCCTGGGTGTTGGTCTGGAGCTGTTTTACTCACTTTCACTCACTATACACTCATTTTCACTCCCGTTCACTCATAACCCTGAACCTAAAACTTATTGAATTTCATTCCTTGATCCTTTTGGGAGACGCATGTAGATGGTCTCCTAGACCCTCTAGCCCTAGGCCAGGGTTTAGCTAGCACCAGTACATAGAGGACCTAAATGGAGATTTTATTGGTTCGTGGCTCAAATCAAGATGGTTGGCACCTCAATTTCATCAATTACCCGATTCAACCTTTTGTCCCCAAAACCAATTTGGACTCTTTTATTGACGTCAATTTGATCTCAATTTACTCCAACTTGAATCTTAAAAAGTCTTCATAACAATCCTACACATCAAATTGAACTTTAAATTGGCCTTGGTCAAGCCTCGAACTCACACAATGTCAACCTACATTCAAAATCCCCAAATTTGCCCCAAATTGGTTATGTTCCCAAATTCTACCAAATTGAATGCCCAAATGCCAAAATTAGCACCCAATTTATGTTGAAAGCTCTTTATAACATTCCCCAAGACCATTTTAAATCATCAATTTGGACCTAACCCAATCTTAGCCCAACCTAAACCCAAGTCTGACCAAACACCCCCAAATTGATTGAATGCACAAAATCTACCAAATTGAACATCCAAATCAATTAAAATAAATTCCAAATCTTTTCTAAACCACTCATGAAAACCATCTACACCATCTTTCTCAAATGAGCTTGAACCAAAATTTTGGCAAAAATCAAATGTGACGTGTGTTTTGACCCAATCAGCAACGAGGTTGCCCGAATGACCCTAGATGAGGAAACGGACTGTGCCGACATGTCAGGAACGTTGATTTTGCCTAAGGGACATGTTCATTTCACAAAAATGGTGTTTCTGGGAGAAAATTCACTAAATAAAGCATTACAATAACAATAATATTAATGATATTATTTGTATTATTATATTTTTTTTCTCACTCTCCGTAAACCCCTAAATTCATCGTTCCGCTCGACCCACCTCTCACCCATCCGGCTCACTTGCCCAATTGCACTCCTCACCCCCTTATCTTCCTCATGACACAACACAGGTTCCCAATCCCTTATCGCGGATCCTATCTTCTACGATACCACTCCTCTGCCTTCATCAAGCAGCTTGCATGGAGTGTCTCCTGCTCTACTGAGTTCATCAAGCCGCACGTGATGAAGAGGTCATTCCTCCTCTTCCCATTTCCTATAAGAAAAATCATTTGAAAGGTTCAGGGCTGACTAAAAAAACTCTTTGAAGTGGGAAACTTTGTTGAAATTTCTTCTGAAAGTTTATAGGTTTGGTGTTTGAGTTCCCATTGGCTTTCTTTTGTTGTTTGAGAGGGATTCGAGCCAGGTACCTCTTCTTCCCCCACCCCCCCCCCCCCCCTCTGGATCCTTTTAGTCTTCAATTTTTTTTGGCCAGGGCTGTTGTAGGGCGGCATTCATAGGCGGGTATGGCATGCCGATTCAATGTGCTTTACATGCTTTGTGATATTGAATAAGAAAAATTAGTTTATGGAGGGGGTGTAGTTCAGTACTCAAGCATGAGTAGGATGTCTATTTGTGTTCTTAGCATGCTTTACCTATGAAATGATATTTGATGACTCATTTAACCTCTTAGAAGGGTTACTTTCTTCTTTCTTTATGCTGATTCAATCTCATATATGCTGAAAGTAAAAGAGAGATTTACTCCCTTTTTTTGTCTCTTACTACTCTCTCACTCGAACTGCATGTGGAATGCCATGTTTATTTATACTCTATGAAAGCTAAAAAAATATAGATGTGCATGTCTGTGGGCTCGATTTTGGCTTCCCATGGTTTTCGCCTTTGATCGAAATACATGTTGCAAGAAAAGTTTTAATTTTAAAGCTCCTGAAACTTACTTCGAGGGTTCAGTTTTGGTTTCTTGCCACTCTTTCATTCAAATATTTGTTGGAAACGAATTTGGATGTATCAAAATGGTGGCTGTGGGACTTACTTATGTTTCTTTGTTCCGTGTTATTTTCCTCTATTTGAAATATATGTTGAGGGAGAATTGTTTTAGCCCTTTTTGAGCTCATTTTTGGCCTTGATGTGGCCCTGTTTTGGCATTTGACTAGGCTCAATTTTATGCCTTGGTGCAGCCCTATTTTAGCTTGTGATGTGGCTCGACTGTAACCTTGTTGGGCCCAGCCTTAGTGTGATACTTGCTTTGGTTTAGCCTTGTATTGGGCTCAGTTTTAGCTTCTTGTGGCTGCCTTATTGACATGAACTCCATAATGTGGTTTACCTTTGGGAAATGCATGTTGTATGAGATATTGATTTGGGGCTTGATTTTGGCTCCCCATGATTGCTATCCTTATCCGTGAGTCTTTTTTTGGTGGTTTCTCTTTACTACCCTTATCCGTGAACATTGTTTGGTGGCTTCTCTTTAGTAACCCTTCTCGTGAGCTTTATTTGGTGGCTCAACTTGCTACTTGAGGCCGTGAACCTTATTCGGTGGTTCCCCTTTGTTATCAGAGGTTCTGATCCTCCCTATGGTGGTCCTTTTGTGTTGTTAGTTGTGGTTTTGCTTGTGTTGCTACCCCGGCCATGAGCGCCTATATGGGATTCTTTCAATAGTATCGGGTTCATACTTTATTGAAAGCTGTGGGTTCAAGTTTAGGATTGAATTTCTTGATGATTACAAAATGAAATATTTTAATTCTTAATTTATTGAGAGAGTTTGAATGCCCCTTGAGGAATGATGCACGAGATGCTTGGAAATGTTTCAAGGCTAGTTTTGTATGCCAATTCGATTGCAATATTAAAAAAAGGGGGGAGAGGAGTGAAAAGAGAAGGATCATTTGATATTTGGTAAAATTTATGCATAGCATGGAGGTTTCTGGATTATGCCTTTTAGGGAGGTGTTCCTTGGGTAGCCTAGCGGAGTATGCACCTAAACCCTCCTACCGTTTTGGCCCCTCTTTTATAAATTGAATTTGGAGGTGGGTTAGTCTTCTTTCTTTATTTTCTTTCTTGCTTTTTAGTTCATTTTTCTTGCTTCTTGGTTTGAGTTTTTAGGTGCATATGTTTGATACATAGGTGCACTTGTATAGCCTTTTGCAATACATGAAAACATCAAGCAAGGTCGCAAGTAGGTCGGTTTTGTTTTAGGGCTTAGGGCGGTGATGACAAAGGCACAGCGGTGGTAGAGCGGAATGATATTTCATCCTATGACATCAAGATCCAGCCCAGGGACCCGATGAACTATAGGATGATAATATCATTCAACAACAAAGGACTAGCGAGGGACTTGTACCTTCTTAAATTGTCGATGGTCCTACAGCCGACGATGTGATTGACTCGTGGACAACTAAATATACTGATAAGAAACTTATTTGATAAGAATAGATATCATAAAAAAATATTTTCTCTACAAATTTGATACAACTTTCTTTTGTATGCCTGAAATCCATGTGCGTGCTAAAATATAAATTTTAAATATATTGTAGCTTGGTTGTCCACTTTGTTGATCACCAGTACCAGGCTAAGGAGTACCCTCCTAAATTAGGTTTAGTATGACACCCTTCTAGTTGAGTGGCGAGCTCTATACATCAGAGTGATCGATAGTAGCCTTTGGCATCCCTCGATTTCAAATATATATAGTATCTGAGCCTAGCCTCAGCTCGAGTGCTTGGTGTTCTCTTTCTTCTGATTTTTCGTGGGATTTTACTGAAATTTTTGGTAAAGCACTCGTGACCTTTTTTCTGGGATCTTCCCGTGTTTTCGGTGACTTTATTTCAGTTTTTTATTTTACTTTGAGATTTTCATTGAGTCATTTACTGATTTTCTTGAGTTTTCCTTCATCATGGGTCATTTGTTGTTCTTTTTTGAGTTTTCCTAGTGGCAGTTCTTTTGTTAATACAATGCATGCTAGCTCTTTTTGTTAAACTATGTCATCATACTTGTACCTACTATTGTTTCCCTTACACATTATACCTTAGAATAGGAGTCCAGTAGTTGGTTTGATAGGAGGTACTCAAAAGCAGATCGTTGACTCAACAATTGCATGTACACTTAAAACTAACATCAAACTCCAAAGTACAACGATGAGGATCTTGGAGCTAGCTTTGTGGGTAGCACGACCATCTTCAATAGCAAAACATGTCTTCATCAGCTAAACCATTCCTTCCTTAGAAATTAAACAACAAGCCATAGGATTTTGAGGTTGTTTGCTTAGTGTGACATAAATCCTCAACCTCTCTTTAGGCCTTCGTATGGTTCTGCTATACAATATAAGCCCTAACTCGTCTTAGGATTCCAAGGTTGTCATTTGTTACGACCTAAATCCTCACATCTTCCAAGCTCCTTTTGTGATCGTCTCACATAAATGTAAACCATAAATAAATAAAATTGATAGGATGAAACACTTAAATATTTCTCCTCTACAATGAAGCCAAACCATAGGGTAGCTTAGGAAGTTACTGAGGTTCTCCTTCAGATCTATGAAATCCCCTAGTTCTTCCTCCTTTGGATTCCACAAAAAAAATTTTCCAAATTTGAACCATTCCCCTTTCACACCTCTTCGTCCAATTTCATTGAAATGTCCTATCTTTTTGACCTTTTTGATGATAACTTTTCCTGATTTTTATCAAGAGTTTTCTTAGTTGACCTCGGTTATCTAAGATGTAATTAACTATAGGGGATAGCTTTTATAGGAAGCTTTTTTGAACCCAGCTTAATATAAACCATATTTGATTCTTCGTACTAAATAGGGCAACTTGTCAGTAAATAAAATGGTTTCGCAGACCAAACGGATGCCATATATTTCTTAGCTTATTTGATCAAGGCTCATTCTCAAGTCTTGTGTTTATCTTTCAGGATAGATACAGGGTTTGAGGTATAGAGTTCTTTTATTTAAAATGTCGATGATATGGGATCAGTTTGATTATATATTTTTCTAAACTATATGTGTATGTAAATTAAACAATTTTTTGAAGCGGGCGACAAGATTTTGATTCCGGCAGTCGAAAGCTTCCAACGGGCAACTCAACAACAAAAATAGTGCTCACAATTCCCCTTTCACACCTATTTGTCCAATCTTATTGAAAAGTCTCATTCCTTTGAACTCCGTGAAGACAATATCCCTTTTTTTTTATCAAGAGATTTCGTAGTTGACATCGATTATTTAATATGTAGCTAACTATAAGGGTTTGCCTTCATAGGAAACATTCAAGAACCCAACTTAATAGAAAACCTATTTAACTTTTTATATTAAATAGGGAACTTGTCGGTCAACATAAAAAATGGTTTTGCAGACTAAACGGATGTCATATATTTCTTAGTTTATTTCATTTAACCTCACTATCAAGTCATGTGTTTAACTTTCAGGATAGGTACATAGCTTGAAGTGTAGGGATCATTCATCTAAACTTTAAAAGATATGAGATCAGTTTTATGTCATATTTTTCTAAACAATATATAGAAATAGGATTTTCATTCTGACGACCGACATCTTCCACAGGCCCCCTAAAAATTGTACCGATCAGGGTGACCCAACATTATATTTTCTTAAAAACTGCTCTTTGTCCACCAAAATATGATTTCAATCTATGCTCATTTACTTTAAATATTTTTCCAGTCTTAAGATCTTCAATATTAACAGCTCTATAGGGATAGACAATTACAACCTTGGATGACCCTTTCCAACTAGACTTCAGTTTTCTAGGAAATAATTTTAATCTTATATTTTATAATAGAACTTCTTGTTTAGGTTCAAATTATTTTCTTATTATTTTTTGATCATGCCATTATTGCATTCTTTCCTTATAATTCCTAGCATTATCGTAAGATTCATTCATAATTTCTTCAAGCTCATTCAATTGCAAAAATCTTTTCTCACCAGCATCTTTCAAATTGAAATTGAATTCTTTAATAGCCCAATAAGCTTTATGATCGAATTCTACTGGGAAGTTACAAGTCTTCTGAAAAATTAATCTATAACGAGACATACCTATAGGTGTCTTATAAGTAGTCTTATATGCCCATAATGCAGTATATAATCTAATAGACCAATCCATCTTACTAGGATTGACACCCGTTTCCAAAATTTTTGTAATTTAATGATTAGATACTTCTGCTAAACCACTTGTCTAGGATGATAAGCAGTTTCAATTCTATGCATTATATTACATTTTTCGACCAATTGTCCATTTGTAACATTTCTAAATCGAGATCCTCCATCAGTAATGATTACTCTATGCATTCCATATACTGTAAATATGTTTTTAATTAAAAAATTTTGAAACAATCTGAGCTTCACATCAAGGTAAAGTGATTGCTTCATTCAATTTTGAAACATAATCCATTACCATCAATATATTTCCGAATGAAGGTATAAATGGTCCCATAAAATCTAATCCACATGCATAAAAAATTTCAATTTCCAAACTAAAATTTATGGGCATTTCATCTATTTTTAAAATATTACCTACTCTTTAACATTGATCACATGTTTTTATATTTATATTAACATCTCTAAATAGAGTAGGCCAATAAAATTCAGATTGAATTTTTTTATGAACAGTTCTATCATTGCCAAAATGTCCTCCAAATTCAGAATCATGATATTTCTGAATAATTTCTTGAATTTATTTGAATTTATTTACAAGGCTTTATTTACAAGGCACACATCATCTCATTACTAAATCCTTGCATTATTTATATAAATATGGGGCATCCTAAAAATAAGACTTTGCATCATGAATGAATTTCTTTTCCTGTTGTCTAGTTAATAAATACGGTAAAATACCACCAACAATAAAATTTACAATATAAGCATACCAAGGTATTTCCCATCTTTTTTAGTATAAAGTTGTTCATCAAGATAAGTTTCTTTAAATTGTTTTTTCTATATCAAGTATTTATTTCTGTTCTATCTTAGATAAATGATCAGTAATTTGATTATGAACCTTTTTCTGATCGACTGTTGCAAAATCAAACTCTTGCAACAGAAGTACCCATCTAATTAGTCATGGTTTAGCATCCTTCTTTTGCATCAAATATTTAATAGTCAAATGGTCAGTATGCACAACACATTTAGCTCCAATCAGATAAGACCTAAACTTATCAAAAGCATACACAATGGCTATAAACTCTCTTTCAGTGATGGTGTAGTTAATCTGAGCATCATTAAGAGTCTTACTGGCATAGTATATAACTTTAAAAGTCCTATCATATCTATACCTTAATACAGCTCAAGTTGCATAATCACTAGCATCACACATTAATTCAAAAGATTTCATCCAATCAGATGAAACAATTATAGGATCCATGATCAATTTTTCTTTTAAAGTTTCAAAGACTTTAAGGCAATCTTAGTTGAAATTAAACTTTATAACATTTTTCATAAGTTGGCATAAAGGTTTAGCACTTTTCAATAAATCTTCCTATAAAGTCTAGCATGCCATAAAAAGCTTCTAACTCCTCTTACATTAGTAGGCAGAGGTAAGTTTGATATAACCTAAATTTTTCCAGGATCTACTTCAATGTCATTTTCTAAATTTTTATGAACAAGCACAATTCCTCCTTCAACCATAAATTAACATTTTTTTCAGTTCAACACGAAATTAGTCTTTTCACATCATTCAAGAACTTTTTCTAAATGATTTAAACATATTTCAAATGAAGTTCCAAACATAGAAAAACCATTCATAAATACTTCAATTCCTTTTTCAATTAAATCACTAAAAATTGACATCTTACATCGTTGAAATGTTGCAGGTGCATTACATAATCTAAAGGGCATCCACCGAAAAGAAAAAGTTCCATAAGGACTAGTAATTTTTGTTTTCTCATGTTCCTCAAGAGCTATATGTATTTGATGATAACTAGTACATCCATCTAGAAAATAAAAATATCTATGATTAACCAGCCTATCCAACATCTGGTCAAAAAGAGTAATGAAAATTATCCTTCCTGGTTGTAGAATTTAATTTCTACAGTCTATGCAGATTCGCCATCCGGTGACTTATCTTGTTGATATTAATTCATTATTCTCATTTGTCACTACAATCACTCATCCTTTCTTTGAAACACATTGAATTGGACTTACCTAAGAAATGTCTAAAATATGATACATTATTCTAGCACTAACAATTTTAATATTTCTTTCTTAACAACTTCTTTCATCATTGGATTTAATCTCCTCTGAAGATCAGCTTTTGGTTCATGATTATCTTCCAATAAAATTCTATGCATAAAAATCAAAGGATTGATTCCCTTAATATCAGCTAAAGTTCATCCAAAGGCTTTTTATTATCTTCTCAAAGTTTCCAACAACTGTTGTTTTTGCTCATCACTTAATTCTTAGGATACTACAACAGGTAATATAGATCAATCCTCTAAAAATGTATACTGCAAATGTGTAGGAAGTGTTTCAGTTATAGTTCATGAGGTTTTTCAAAAGATGAAATGAAATTCTTATTACTTTTTATAGGATCTAACATTTCAAATTTTACTGAACATAATCCAAATCTTCATTACTTACTTCAGTAGTTTCATCTTGAATTTTTTCCTCATCTTGAAATTTCATATATTGCTTTTTAAATTCTCTTTCAGATGTCTTTTTAAAATATTGATGGCTTAGATATTCATTAATATAAATTCTGAATCATTCAATCTCTTGCTCTTTTTCAGGGTATCTCATTGATTTTATAATATTAAATACAACCTCTTGATCACTAACTCTCATAGTTAGTTCTCCTTTCTGCACATCTATCAAAGCTCTTCTAGTGGCTAAGAATGGTCTTCCAAAGATGATAAGAATTTCTTTATCTTCCTCCATATCTAATACAATAAAATCCACAAGAATGATAAATTTATCAACTTTTACTAAAGCATATTTTATAACTCTTTTAGGATAGGGAATCGAATGATCAACTAACTGAAGTGCTACAATTGTAGGTGAAATATCTCCTAAGCCCAACCTAGCATATTTTATAACTCTTTTAGGATAGGGAATCGAATGATCAACTAACTGAAGTGCTACAATTGTAGGTGAAATATCTCCTAAGCCCAACCTTTAAAAATTGATAATGACATAAGATTAATATTGGCTCCTAAATCACATAAATCTTTCCCAAAAAATCTTTTGCCAATAGCACTAGGAATTGTAAAACTTTCAGGATCTTTGAGTTTTTCAGGAAGCTGTTTCTGAATTATAGAGTTACACTCCTCACTGAGTTCAACAGTCTTGTATTCTACCAACTTCTATTTTTTATAAAGTATATCCTTCATGAATTTCACATAGCTTGGCATTTGTTCCAAAGCTTCAACAAATAAAATGTTTGTCATTAATTTTCTTAATATCTCTAAGATTTTTGAAAAGTTGTTAACTTTATTTTTCTGCTTCAATCTTTGAGGAAATGGTGGTGGGGGAATTTCACCAGTGGTGGTGGCATTTCTACAGTAATTTTAATTGGTTTAATAGGACTTTCTGACTCAAAATGAAAATCTTCACCATATTTATCATTTTCCACCTCATTTTTCTCAACTTCAACTTCCACTTCTTTTTGAACTCTATTTTTTAATTCTTTTCCACTTCTAAGTTGAATAGCCTTAATATACTATTTTTTCTAAATCTTTAGAATTTACTTCAAGATTACTAGCCAATGTTCCCTAGAGGTTTATTTCTTAGTGCAGTAGCAATACAATCTAATTGATTTTTCATGTTTCTAATTGGAGCTCATTAACTTTGTAATTGACTGCACATTTGCAATATCAATTCTTCCATTGAAAACTTCTTCTCCTTACTCTGCAAATTATTAAATCTTAGAGGGTAATATGGTTTATAAGTTTGATTTCCTTGATTGTTGGAGTTTCCCAATGGGTTTGCAGTGTTGTTTTCCCATTGTAGATTTGTAACATTAGAATTATTATAACTCCAACTAAAATTTGGTTGATTCTTCCAACTGGGATAATAATTGAGATAAGGATTAGTAGAATGATTATTTATTGCATTTAAGGTCACATAAGAAGATTGAGATTCTATCATTTGTTCCAATGAATTTTATTCAAGTAGAGGTGATGATTGAGAGTAATTCATTCCATATTGATCTATCTTTTTCGATATAGTAGCTATTTGTGTAGCTAACATAGATATTGCATCAAAGTCATAAATACTAGCTACTCTTTTGGATTTACCCTTTTAGAGATTAATAGCCATCTCTACAATTAAAGAATAGGCTTCATCAAATGGCTTTGACATCAATGATCCACCAGCAACAACGTCAATTATCGATATAAGAGATCCAACCAATCCATTATAAAGTTTGAATTATTAATCAATCTGACAATGCATTGTGTGGACACTTTCTAAGGAGATCATTAAGTTTTTCCAAGGCTTTGTAAATTGATTTCCCTTTAGGTTGAGAAAAAGATGTAATATCATTTCTAAGCTTAGTAGTTTTTGAAGGTGGGAAATATTTAGATAAAAATTTTTGTGATAAATCTACGAAAGTTCTAATAGATACAAGTGCTAAAAAGTTTGACCACATCATAGCTTTATCCCTTAGTGAAAAAGGAAAAAGTCTAAGTTTGACAACATCATTGGACACTCCATCATATTTAAATGTAGCACACAATTCTAGAAAATTAGAAAAGGTGTAAATTAGGATCTTCAGTTGGTGTTCCCCAAAATGATTGTTATGAACCATTTGGACAATAGTAGGTTTAAACTCAAATGAAGTGGCAACTACAGTAGGGTTTTGTATACTTAAATAAATCTCATCTAATGTAGGATTAGCGTAGTCTCTTAAAGGTCTCTGATGATATTCATTTTCATTTCCAGCATTATTCTAGTTATAAGCCATTTTTCTAATATGGTCTATCTCTTTTTATTATTTCAATTTTTTCTAATTGCTCTTTCTAACTCTGAATCGTAAGGTACTAAAATTTCAGATCTTACATTACGCATAAAAAAAATACACCAAGTGATTTAAAAATAATCAAACCCACTAAAATAAAAAAATATTCAAAATAAACTACAAACACTCTCTCTTCTTTTTTTTGTTTTTTTTTTTGTTTTTAAATAAGAATTTTAAATCCTAAAATAACTTACTAGTACTTTCCATTACTTCCTTAGCAATGGTACCAAAAACTTGATGCACATGGATTTAGTGTTAATTTTTCAAATATTTTTAAATATTACAAAATACACACGACAGATGCAATAGAAAAATATGCAATTAATGCAAACATATTAATTACAATTAATATAGTTTTATCTTTTAAAAATTTTTCTGCCAAATCCCCTTTAATAATAATGCAAGTATACGTATCGCTCAAATAATAAAGGGCTCTAATGGAGTCCTAGATATGGATCCCACAAGGAAGTTGGAAATGTGATATACCAAAAATATATGCATTTTAAGACCCATATTTTATACTCATTTTTGGTGATATTGCACTTTAATGAAAGGTGTTTTTCATGTTTTCTTGCAAGTTGTTGATTTCTTGCAAGTTGTTGATTTTTAGTCTTGCAAGTTGTTGATTTTTAGGACATGAAGTAAAAAAGAAGCAAAAATGATGAAATTTGGAGTCAAAATGGAGAATATGAAAATTTGTTCAGCCCCAATAGAGCCAGACTGGGCGTTGACAACACCGTTTGATAGAGAACAGTGAATTAAATAGAAGACCACTGGCGCCGACGGCGCCGATGTCAGTGCGCACCCTTTTTCTAGAAGATTCAACAAATTTGGATGCTTTTCTAAAAGTTTTTGGATGCACCTGTTAAGAACCGACTCTAAGCTTTATTTAGAGCCAAAGTTTATTTAAAAAGTGACTCTTCTTGACTTCTCATTGCCTAAAATTCAACCTCCTACTCATCACACACTCTTCCATTTCATTCCACAACCATTTAGAGTCCATTATTATTATAATTTAGAGTTTTTGTGGTAAGATTAAGTGTGAATTCTTCTCTAGGAGTTGTTAGAGAAGGAGAAAAGTGAGAGATTTCTTCTTCCTACATTTCCTAGGAGAGGCTACAAGAGATTTGCTTTAAGAAAGAGTTTTAGATAAGTGTTGTTTGTTTAATTGTGTTGTATGAAATTTCTTTTATATATAAAATTTGTGTTTTATTGTATCCTTCTCATGAATTCTGAGTAGTTTCCTCTATCTTTCTCCCTACTATGAGATATGGTGAAATGGAGAGATAATATGGATGTGCCAATGTTAAAATTTAAAATAAATTGTGATCAACTCCGAACTTAATTTACTTTTTGATCTAGTCAATTGAATTGTTAAAATTTGTTGTGAAACATATGATCCAGAAAATGATGTATGAGTTCTACAACAGAGTGAGGATCACATTTGATTCCATGAAGGAGAATTTCATTCATGGAATTAAGTGCAAATAAATAATAAAATATACATTATTGGGTGTAAAAATGATGGTGACAGACTAAAAATCCCCAATTTGGTCTTAATATTTAAGAACTAAAGTAAGAGTTAGCCTTTAGGGGGAGGGAAGTGGGAGCTCTGCTGTGGGAGCCAGTATCCTCCTAGCCTAGCCATGGATTTAGGGACAAACTTAGGAATAGCTAATGATTTTCTATAACACTGTATCAGGGTAGAAA